>NC_056735.1:1162902909-1163202909 GCF_019279795.1 Protopterus annectens | reverse complement strand
GGAAATATTAAAGCAGAGAGGTGACTGGCAGTCCACATCCCCTTCAGCTGAGGAGTCCATATACCTGAAGGCTTTCGTTTTCACCCTTCCACCTCTTGAGTGACCCTTCCTTCCAGTAAGCTTGTTGATTTTATCTCTTGGAAGGCTTGGGAGACCCCGGACTCCATACAGCCAACTCCTACGAGGCCAGATAAGTACATTACTGTTCCTAAGGATAAGCCTTTCTTAACTAAAGATGTAGCAGTTGATGTCATGGTCGTGGTGGCGGCCTCTAATAAGGAACTATCTGAGACCAGTTCTTCTCTCCATCCTTCGAATAAAGGTTTCAGGACCATGGATAGGTGTGGGAAACGCATTTTTTTGTCTGCAACCATTGCGTAATGGTCACTGAACTACTTGACTGTTTTTACTAGATTACGGAGGAACCTGTAAAGAACTGTCAGACCCCCTCCAAGGAGCTGTAGCTGAAGAGGTGATGGTCACAACTCAGTTTGCCACCCTCAGTTCAGTTATGAAGTCATCCGTAAGACTGATGTATGCAGCATATGGAAAGAGTAGGGTATCAGGTTCAGATATCTCTCTCTTAGGAGGCAGGCCTGGATGCACCTTTCTGATTTTGTCAGCCCTTCATGTCTTCCTTTATCAGTTCCCCTTTTGATGACTCCTTTGTTTTTGAGCCTAAAGTAAGAAATGCTCACCAGGTGTGAACACTAAAGCAAGCATTGTCTGCTGTTGGAGTACATTTTTCCTCACCAACTATAGACCCTTTCCCAAAAGTCAGAGAGGTAGTGGAAAGATGTGGTTTAAAAAATCATAAAGGTCTTCCCAAGACACACAGGGTGAAAGTTCCCGTAGAGGCAGGGGGAAACAAGAATGGAAGATGCCACCCTCGTGGCACGGGAGGCTTGCAGAATCAGAGCTCTAAAGAATCTTTCTTTGGGAAACCCTTTCAGCGCTCCTGAAGGGGTGCCCAATTGCTCCCTTCTGAAGGCAGTTGGGGAGAATGTCTCTGCACCTTCATACCTGGCAAAAGATAAGCGACAGATGGGTGCAGGGCATAATATCTGGGGGATATAGTATTCCCTTCTCTTTCATCACTCCCGTAAACAAATCAAATGTTCTTCATGTTTCACTGTTGCAGTCACCACACTTGGGTTATCCTGCCAGGGGTAGCCCTCAGTCGGCCCGAATATCAGAAGCTTAGTATTTCTTCATTGTTTGCTATCATTACAGGACTGACATCATGTAGTCAGTGGTATAAAATCAGGCAGCTGACGCCATTACATCAGTATTTCTTGCCGAGGAGCCCAAAGCATTAGCAGTTTGCATGAGTGCCGGTCAGACGCTACCTGAGTTTTCGTTTCCGAATTGAAGTTGAAGTCTTCTAAAGCTGAGTTCCCCATTGGGGATCCTTTTTTCTTGCTCTAACCGATGTCAGAAAAAGTTAACAATTGTCTCGCCTGTGGGAAGCAAATACCACACACACATCCATTCTTACTGCTTCACCTGTTAAGGCCCAGACCACGACGTCCCTCGCTGTCACTTTTGTGCTTTGTTCAACACCAGAACTATACATCGTTGGGCCCTTATTGTAGCTAAATATTTTCACTCTCAGTCCTCGTATTCGAATATGGCTTCAGTAAGCCATCTGAGTACCGATTTTCTGAAAAACCGTAAGGATAAAGACAGAGACAGACTGCACAGGTCCAAAACTGCCTACGATGCTTCCATTAAGCTAGTCGTCAGTTCTCTGGTCCTCAGTGAGGCGCTTTCGCAGCCCCTAATGCCCGTTTCTGTGGATTCGCAGGCCGCTACCGAGACCCGTTTGGAGTCCAGCATGCCGCGAGACTCTTCGACTAAGGATCCTGCGGATGTCTCTACCTTGGATGGGTCCTGGAGCCACCGGCTTCCGAGGAAGTTCTTTGCACTACCAGTACTAGACATAAACCAAAGACTTCTTTTGAATCTTCAGTTTTTTTCTAAAACTACCGAGTTTCTAAGGCCCAGGTACAACCTACGCCTAATAAACTGACGACCTAAGCTCAGGCACCTGCTTCCATGCCTCATTCTCAAATGCTTAAAATGGCGGAAGATCTTGTTATGCTTTTTAGGGGAAGCCAGGCTACCCTTTCCAAAAGAAAAAGAGACTTGACCCCAGTAGTTTTATCTAAACAGGAGTCCGATGACTCTGAGGATGTTCTTTGTGTTTTATTGTTGCAGTCATCACATTTGGGTTATCTGCTTGCAGGTAGCCCTCAGCCGGCCTGAATACCAGAATCTTCAAATTCCTGTGTCGGATGCTGACTCTTCTTCCATGACGTCCGGTCGTCAGGGGTATAAAACATGCAGCCGACTCCATTACATCATTCTTTCTTGCCTTGCAGTGCCGGAAGCAGAAGCAGTTTGCAAGTGCCGGTCGGCCGACTCCTGAAATTTTCGTTTTCGAGTTTCAGAACCGAAGTCTTCAACTAAAAGCCAAGTACCCAGTTGAAACTTTTCTTGCTCCTTACCGATGTCAGTAAAAGTTAATAATTGCATTACTTGTGGGAAGCAAATACCTCATAAGGATTTTCATTTGTACTGTATTCCTTTCCTAGGCCCTGACCACAATGTGCCTTGCTGTCGGTTTTGTGCTAAATTTAATCAACGCACGATTAAACGTCTGTATATTTTTGCTTCTAAATATTTTGGCTCAAGATTTAACTATCCAGAAATGTCATTGGTTAGCAATCAGACTACCGGAATACCTAAAAAACGCAAAGAAAGAGACAGACCGTCGAGGTCCAAATCTGACGACAAGGCTTCTCCTAAGCCAGTCACCGGTTCACCGGTATTCAGTGAGGTGCTTTTGCAGCCCCTGATACCCACTACTTTTGATTCGCAGGCCTCTACTGAGACCCATTCTGAGTCCGGTATGCCGCGAGATACTTTAAGTATTGAACGTGCGGATGTCTCTAACTTAGATGGGTCCGGAGCTGCTGAGCAGGCACCGGCTTCTGAGGGCGTTTTCAGGCCTAAAGATTTGTATATTAAACAGACGCCATCTTCAAAACTAAGGCCAAAAACTACTTCTATGTCTAAAAAACTGACGCTTGGGCCACCTGTACAGGCCCCAATGCCTAAAAAAACAAATGATCAAAATGGCTGAAAATTTAATTACCTTGATCAGGGGTACCCATCCACCTCCTGCTAAGAGGCCTAGGCAAGGCACTGACTATGAATCTTCAGATCAGGTTTCTGTTTCTTCTAATTCCTCTTCTGATCAGGATTTGTCTATACCCACTTATGAGTACTCTAATGCAAAATACTCCATCCCTTCTGCTTCTCCCCCCGAGGATTTCTCTTTTGGAGAAATTTTGCATACCTTAAGGGAACACTTCCACTGGGAGAGTCAGGATTTCTCTGAATCTCAAAAGAGACTTAGGGATTTTCTTCTTCTTACTCAGCATAGGCCTTTGGCTAATACCTCCTGTTCTAGACATTGTTGATGATGTTTTCTCAGAATCCAGTATGACTCCTGATTCCCTGCCTCCGGCTCTAGTAAGCCAGACAGATACTACAGGGTTCCTGACTCCCACAAATTCCTTTTCAAAAACCCTACTGCTGACCCTGAAACCATTTCTCAGGGTCCCAAGGGCGTTAAGGCCTCTACTGCTAAAAATCCTACCCCTATTGACAGAGATTCCAGGGCGCTGGATAGATGGGGTAAGAAGGTTTACACGTCTGCAACCTTGGCAGTCAGGGCTTTAAACTGTCAATTTCATATGATTAAATATCAACAGCATGTCTTGGGTCTACTTAAACAGAAAATGATGTTGATTTCTGACTGTGTGGAAAATAGAGTTGCAGGATTTATTACATTCAGCTGAACAAGTTGGAAAACATACTTTGCAATGTGGTTTTGATTCCTTTGAGGCCTCTTGCAGGGCTGCTGTAACTGGATATGTGATAAGAAGGCATGCTTCGCAAAGTCTGCCTGACCATGTTAAAGCAAAATTGTTGGATGCTCCTTTACAACAGGACAGTCTTTTTGGTAATAAGGCTGAAGAAGTTTCGAAAAAGATGGAAGATGAAGCTAACACTATGCAAACTGTGAAAGATTTCTTACAAGTGCAGCACCCCCAGGTTCAGTAGGCACTGGCCTACTAAGAACTGGTCCTTTCCAGTACCCACTAGAGCTGCTCAGGTCAAACCCAGACATTCTAAAGGCTCCAGGTTTCAGTTGCAAGGAACTTTTAGAACAAAGCAATGGGGTGCCTCCACCTCCAAATCTGGAAGCAACAAGGCACCTCTTTATGGTAAACTGTCTCAATGACTTTCCACTGTAATCACCAAGCACTTCTCTTTTGGCCACCCCTTTGGGGGGAAAACTGGCACTTCATGCACAAAACTGGCAACTGATTACCCAGGACAAATGGGTTTTAAATATAGTATCCTAGGGATACAGATTTCATTTCCACACATTGCTAATCCCAAACGGCCGGCCAGATCTGCCTCCAAATCAGTGGGCAGAGGCCCAGAAACAAGTTATGTCCCTCATGAATATGGGGGCTATTCAACCAGTACCAGAAAAGGAAAAGGGACAAGGTTTTTATTCAAGACTTTTCCTGGTACCCAGAAAAGACAAATCATGGCGTCCAATTCTGGACTTATCCATTCTAAGTACATTTCTGGACATTCCAAAATTCAAGATGCTGACTCTTCACCAGTTACTACCTATGCTAGGCAAGGATGCCTGGTTGGTAACGCTAGACTTAAAAGAGGATTACCTGCATATCCCAATCAGGGAATCTTGCAGAAGATACCTCCACTTCAAAGCAGGCTACTTGCACTACCAGTTCTCTGCACTGCCCTTTGGCTTATCTACTGTGCCCAGGGTCTTCACAAAGTGCCTGGCAGCAATAATTGCATTTTGCAGGCAAATAAATATTCATATTTATCCATACCTGGATGATTGTCTAATTCAGGCAGAAAACAAAGACACTCTTCTAAAACATCTGGCGTTTGTAAAAAGAGTTCTAACTTGTCTAGGGTACACCATAAACGAAAAGAAATCACAACTGGTACCCTCTCAAAAAATTGAATTCCTGGGTGCAAGCTTGAATACAACTGCCCAGATGACTTACCTTACGCCAGAAAAGTAAATTCAATTAATGACTTACTTCAAACAGGTGGCCACAAAAACCCAGCTATCTGCAAGACAAATTCTGCAGGTCTTGGGGTTCATGGCCCCTGCATTCTTCTAATTCCATATGCAAGACTGCATATGAGTAAACTTCAATGGTACCTAAAAAGCTTATGGAGTGAACATTGTCATAGCCTGGAAACAATGATTCCTATCATACCTTGCCTGCAACTAGAGTTCCTATGGTGGGCAGAGGCCTGCCACCAAAACAAGGGACTGTCATTCATTCCACCCCTTGCCGCCCAAACCCTGACTACAGACTCATATGCTTCGAGGGGCTCATCTGGCAGGGAGATGCATTCAGGGCAAATGGAGCCCAAATCAAATGCACCTACATATCGATCAGAAAAAGATGCTAGCTGTACAGAATGCTCTGACAGCCTTCAAGGACTACCTTCATCCAGGAAATAAAGACAGACAACACCATAGTAATGTGGTACATAAACAAGCAGGGGGGTACACATTCCTACCCCCTTTGCAAACTAGCCATGGCATTGTGGAACACGGCCCTGACTTATCAAATACATCTACAAGCTCAATTCCTGCCAGGAAAGCAAAATACTCTGGCAGACGAACTAAGCAGAAAGATTATGGACTTGCTATTACAACATCTGGCACTCGTAAAGAAATTTCTAACCTCGCTAGGGTACACCATAAATGAAAAGAAATCTCTCCTCGTACCCTGCCAACAGATTGTATTCCTGAGAGCAAGCTTGAACACAACTTCCCAGATGGCTTTCCTCACTGCGGAGAAACAAGTTTATTTGGCAACCTACTTCAAACTATTGGCCACAAAACCCCAGCTATCTGCAAGAACAATTTTACAAGCCCTGGGGTTCACGGCCTCTTGCATTCTACTAATTCCATATGCAAGACTGCATATGAGGAAATTACAATGGTATCTAAAAAGCCTATGGTGTCAACATTCTCAGGACCTGGAATCAATGATTCCTATCATTCCATGTATAAAGACATTTCCTTTGGTGGGCAGAGGCCTGCTACCACAACAAGGGGCCCCCTTTCACTCTACTCCCTGCCGCACAAACCCTAAGAGCAGACGCATCAGACTATGCATGGGGGACTCACTTGGCAAGGCAGTGCATTCAGGGCAAATGGAACCCGAGACAGATACACCTGCATATCACTCAAAAACAAATGTTAACTGTACAGAATTCCCGGACAGCCTTCAAAGACCGCATTCTTCCAGGACAACTATTGGTAAAGACAGACAACACCATAGTTATGTGGTGCATAAACAAGCAGGGGGGATCCCACTCGTATCCTCTCTGCAGACTAGCCATGGCTCTGTGGAACACAGCCTTGAGCTACAAAGTGCACCTACAAGCTCAATTCCTGCCAGGCAAGCTACATTCACTGGCAGGCTTAAGCAGAAATTTCATGGACCCACACGAATGGAAACTAGAACCAAAAATATTCAACCTCTTGAGGAACAAATGGGGGACTCGAGACGTAGACCTGTTTGCCTCACCTCAGAACTACCAATTGGACAAATTCTGCACAAGGACTCCCCACAGTCAATCTTGGAAAGTGGATGCCCTGTCCTTTACCTGGGAAAGCCTCTCGGTTTATGCCTTTCCCCCTCTGCCTCTCTTCTCGAAGGTTCTGCTAAAGATCAAACAGGACAAGCCAAGGACAATACTGATTGCACCAGACTGGCCACACCAGCACTGGTACACCCTCTTGCGCAGTATGACACTGCTGGAACCATGGTACCTGCCTCAGACCCCTTTCCTGCTGTCCCAGCAGGCGGGCCAGATTCTGCACCCTCAGCTTCCAACCCTGAACCTTGCAGCCTGGCTAATTCCTTGAGCTTTCCTAGCAACTGCTAACTGAGGCATGCTATTGATGTCATTCTGGAGGCAAAGAGGCCTAGTACTAGAAAATCCTTTGCTGAAAAGTAGAAAAGATACTGTTCCTGGAGCCAAAATCAGGATGGGCACAACGGTGCCCAGCTTACCCCATATTCTTCAGTACTTAACAGAAATGCTCCACAAGGACCTATCCTTCTCGTCAAAATTCATTCCTCTGCCATTTCAACACATTATAATACTGTGCTACTCCTCTTCTCTCGCCCCCTGCTAAAACAATTCCTTAGAGGGGCTAAAAATTTAAGACCCCCCATGAGAGCCCCCACTCCAGCCTGGGACCTTAACTTTGTATTGGAAAAGCTCACCCCCCCCGAGCCATCTGCAACAGCAGAGTTGAAATTCCTTTCTTGGAAAACCGCCTTCCTTCTCGCCATCACTTCAGCAAAAAGAGTGTCTTAACTACAGGCCCTCATGGCAGTGGAACCCTTCATTGTCTTCCATGCATACAGGGTTTCCCTCAGGATCAATCCTTCCTTTATGCCCAAGGTGTTATCTAGTGTGGCGCTAAATCAGTCCATTCATTTGCCTACTTTTTTCCCTAATCCACAAAACAAAGAAGAACTAATACTGCACACTCTGGACATGCACAGACAACTTTGATTTTATTTGGACAGGACTAAGCCTCTCCAAAAATCTGAACAGCTGCTAGTTGGCTTTGCTGCAGGGGCAGAGTGGAAGACCATTTCAAAGCATACCATTTCCAAATGGATAGCCCATTGCATTCATTTCTGCTACAGTCACCATGGAAAACTTACCCCACAGGGTATAAGATCACATTCCACCAGGGCTGCATCTACATCTGCAGCCTTTCTCAGAGGAGTCCCTACCAGGGACATCCTAGAAACTGCTCCCTGGAGCTCTGTACATACCTTCACCAAGCATTACCACATGCCTATTTTTTTCTAAATCTAGAGCCGGTATTGCCACTGCAGCCTTGCAGAACTTAATAGCTGGCCCTAATGCTCTCTAACTTCCTCTTCCCTTCCTTAGCTTTGGGAATCAGCCCAAATGTGATGACTGCAACAGTGAAAACGAAGAACATAGTACAGCTGTGTACACTTACCATAAATGTAGGTGTTTGAGTGTATTCACTTTTGCAGTCCTGGTTACCCTCCCTCCAGCCCCCTGACTTCTCCTTGGCTCTACCTTTCCTTCTTGTTTGGTATATTTAAGTTTTCTGGTGTATTTGTTTTTTGATGGAGGTGTTCCATAACATGTAATTGCTTCCCGTTGTGGGGGGCACCTGACATCTGGGGCAAGAAAAACTGATGTAATGGTGTCGGTTGCATGTTTTATACCTCTGATGACCTGACATCATGGAAGGAAGAGACTGCATCCGACGCAGGAATCCGAAGACTCTGGTATTCAGGCCGGCTGAGGGCTGCTTGCAGGCAGATAACCCAAATGTGATGACTGCAACAGTAAATACACTCGAACATCTACATTTATGGTAAGTGTATACAGCTGTACTTTTTCTGAATATGAAGATATGCAACCCCTCTTTGCATATGAGGATTCTGATGCAGAGGAATCCATTCCTTCTGCCTCTCCTCCCTAGAATTTTTCATTTGGTGAAACCCTACATACTTTAAGGGAGCATTTCCAATGGGAATGTCAGGACTATCCTCAGTCAAAAAAGACTCATGGAATTCTTAGATTTACCACAGCACAGACCTTTAACCATTCCTCCTGTCCTGCATGTTGTGGATGATGTTTTTATGGAATCCAGTTTTACTCCTGACACTCTTCCTCCTGCTCCCAGGAAACCTGACAGGTACTACAGCGTCCCTGACTCTCACAAATTCCTTTTCAAAAATCCTACTGATGACCCAGAGGTAATCTCCCAAGGGCCTAAAGGAATTAAAGCAATCTCAGCTAAGAATCCCACCACCTCAGACAGGGATTCCCGAGCTGTAGACAGATGGGGTAAAAAAGTATACACCTTCTTCAACTCTTGCTACTAGAGCACTAAATTGTCAGTTCCACATGCTGAAATAGCAGCAGCATACCATGGAACTCCTCAAACAAACAATGTCTTCTTTTCCTGCTTGTGCAGAAAATAAAGAATTACAAGAGCTTATGCATTCTGCAAGCCAAGTTACTAAGCACACCTTGCAGTGTGGCTTTGATGCCCTAGAAGCATCTTGCAGGGCAGCAGTCACTGGTTCTGTCCTCAGAAGGCATGCTTGGCTTAAGGAACAGACCTTGCCAGGCCATGTCAAATCAAAATTATTGGACACACCATTGAACAAAGACAATTTGTTTGGCACCAAGGCAGAAGAGGTCTTAAAAAAAAAAGATGGAAGAAAAAGCTAAATCTGTGACGACAGTTAAAGACTTTTTACAGGTCTAGCCTCCAAGGTTCAGTAGGCATTGCCCCTCCAAGCACTGGTCCTTTCTGGCCCCCTCCAGGTCAGCTCAACTCAGCTCAGCTCAGCCACGGCCCAGGGGAAGCAGACCTCCTAGAAGCAGTCCCAGGAATGCAGGGATCTAAGCAGTGGAGTTCCTCTTCTTCAAAAACAGGGAGTGCTAAGCCACCCCTTTATGGTAAGAACTCACAATGACTTTACATCTCCACCCCTTATCTCTGCCCACCTGCTTGTGCCCCTAGGAGGAAAACTCTTCTTCCATGCAAACAACTGGGCCTCTATTACCAATGACTGATGGGTCCTCAACATAGTGTCCCAGGGATACAAATTTTATTTCCACACTCTGTCAACCCCAAAAGGGTTCCCAGGTCTTTCTCCAAACCAGTGGGCAGAGGCCAAAAAGCAAGTCCATTCTCTGCTGTCCATGAGGGCAATACAGCATGTTCCTGCAGACCAGATAAGCCAAGGTTTCTATTTCAGACTATTCCTGGTACCCAGAAAAGAGGGCACCTGGCGCCAATCCTCGATCTGTCCATTCTAAACACCTTTCTGGCGATACCAGAATACAAAATCCTCACCCTCCAGCAGCTTCTTCCTATGCTTTCCAAGGATGCTTGGTTAGCCACCCTAGACCTAAAAGAGGCCTACCTACACATCCCAGTCAGGAAATATGTGCGTTTCAGGGCAGGATCTATGCACTTTCAGTTCTCTCTGCTCCCCTTTGGCTTATCCAGTGCTCCCAGAGTTTTCACAAAATGCCTGGATCCAGCTATTGCTTTTTGCAGACAAAGAAATTTTCAAATTTACCCCTACTTAGACAATTGCCTGATTCAGGCAGACAGTCAGGAAATGCTGTTACACCTGACCTTTGTAAGGGACCTACTGACCCCCCTAGGGTATACTATCAATGAAAAGAAATCAAAACTAATCATCACACAAAAAGTTTATTCCTGGGAGCCAGCCTAGACACAGAATCCCAGATGGCATTCCTTACTCCAGAAAAACAAGCCTACCTGACACCAGAACCCAGTTATCCGCAAGGAAAATCCTGCAAGCTCTAGGGTTCATGGCCTCCTGCATTCTACTCATGCCATATGCCAGACTGCATATGAGGAAACTACAGTGGTACTTAAAAAGCCTTTGGTGTCAACACTCGCAAGACCTGGAAACCATCATACCTATGATACCCTGTCTAAGGAAAGATTTTCTTTCGTGGGCAGCAGCATGCAGTCACAACAAGGGACTTCCCTTGTCACAACCCCACGCCGCCCAGACGCAACAGACTATGCCTGAGGTGCACACCTGGACGGCAGCTGCATTCAGGGTCATTGGATCCCAAATCAAGTACATCTGAACATCAACCAGAAAGAGATGCTAGCTGTTCAGCATGCCCTGACAGTTTTCAGACCCCCTACTTTCCCCGGTGCCTCTAGTGATCAAAGCAGACAACACCACAGTGATGTGGTATATCAACAAGCAGGGAGGGACTCACTCTTATCCTCTCTGCAGGCTCGCCCTGACCCTTTGGGACACTGCTTCAGCCATGCAAATACACCTGGTAGCACAATTCCTGCCAGGCTCCCTAAACTCTCTGGCAGACAACTTAAGCAGAAACCTGCTAGACCCACACGAGTGGCAACTAGACCAAAGAGCCTTCAACCTTGTAACCCAGAACTGGGGCACCCTAAAGGTGGAACTCTTTGCCTCTTGCTCCAATCATCAGCTCAGCAAATTCTGCACCAGCGAACTTCACAGCAAGTCCTGGAAAGTGGATACTCTATCCTTCCAATGGGTAAACCTCTCTATCTATGCATTTCCCCCTCTACCACTCATTTCAAGGGTACTGCTGAAAATAAGGGAAGAAAAACCATGGGCAATCTTTATTGCCCCTGACTGGCCATGCCAACACTGGTACCCATTGCTGCGCAGCCTGTTATCCCTGCCACCATGGCACCTACCTCAGATGCCAACACTCCTGACGCAGAAGAATGGAGAATTCATGCATCCACAATTGCAGACCCTGAACCTGGCAGCCTGGCTTATTCCCTGATCTTTCCTCCAGCTGCCAGCCTAAGCAAACATGTCCTGGATGTTTTATGTGAGGCCAGATGCCCCAGCACTAGAAAATCCTATGCTGACAAGTGGAAAAGGTTTTGCACCTGGATCCAGGCTAAGGGAGCCGATACAACAGAGCCCTCCCTGCCTCTCATCCTGGATTACCTAGCAGACCTACTACACAGGAGTCTCTCCTTCTCTTCTATTAATATTCATGCCTCTGCCATCTCTGCTCATTACAGCACAGAGCCACCTGTCTTCTCACACCCACTCGTCAAACAGTTCCTAAGAGGGGCTAACAACTTAAGGCCAGCCAGAAGAGCTCCTACCCCAGCTCGGGATCTTAACTTTGTGTTGGGATAGCTCACCCTATCCCCCTTTGAGCCTGCAGCTTCAGCTGAGTTAAAATTCCTCTGTGGGAAAACAGACTTGCTTCTGGCCATCACTTCAGCTAGAAGAGTTTCAGAGCTACAGGCACTCATAGCTGTAGAGCCCTTCATCGTTTTCCATGCTCACAGCGTCTCCATCAGGACTAACCCATCCTTCATGCCTAAAGTGGTGTCCAGTGTGGCTCTCAACCAATCCATTGATTTACCCACCTTTTTTCCTAACCCACAAAACAAGGAGGAAAGGATTTTTGCACTCTCTAGGTGTGCACAGACAGCTCAGAATTTATCTGGATAGGACTAAATCTTTTAGAAAATCTGACCAATTTCTAGTCAGCTTCGCAGCAGGGGCAGAGGGCAAGGCCATATCCAAACAAACAATCTCCAAATGGATAGCACACTGCATTAATTTCTGCTACAACTGCATGGGAAACCACCCCCAAAAGGGGTCAGGACGCATTCCACCAAGGCAACCTCCACCTCTGCAGCTTTTCTCAGAGGGGTCCCCACCAGGGACATCCTGGAGGCTGCAACATGGACTTCTGTTCATACCTTCACCAAGCATTGCCACCTGCCTATCTTCTCCAAATCCAGGGAAGGCTTTGCCACCGCAGTCTTGCAGGGCATCCTAGCCAGCCCCCATTCTTCTTGACTGCCTCCACCCTTTTCTTCAATTTTGGGAATTAACCCAAGTGTGATGACTGCAACAGTGATACACGAAGAACATAGTACAGTTGTGTACACTTACCATAAATGTAGATATTCCAGTGTATTCACTGTTGCAGTCCAGGATATTCATTGTGTTTCACTGTTGCAGTCATTACTCTTGGGTTATCCTGCAGGCAGGCTACCCTCAGTCGGCCAGAATTCCAAAGTCTAGGTCCGGCGACGGTTGCTGTCGCCTCTTCCCTGACGTCAGTGCGCCAGGGGTATAAAAGATGCAGCCAACACCATTTTCTTCAGTCTTTCTTGCCGCGCGGTGCCCGAAGCAAAAGCAGTTCGCAAGTGCCGGTCGGCCGGCTCCTGAGATTTTAAAATCCGAATTTCAGAACCGAAGTCTTAATTAAAGCTAAGTACCCCGTTGGGGAAACTTTTTTTCTTGCTCCAGACCGATGTCAGAAAAAGTTAACATTTGTATTTCTTGTGGGAAGCAAATACCTCATAAGGATTTTCACTCTTAACTGTATTCCTTGCCTAGGCCCTGATCACAACATTGCTAGCTGTCGGTTTTGTGCTAGATTTAACCAACGCACTGTTAAGCGTTGGTTCGATTTTGCATTTCATTACTTTGGCCGAAGATTTAATTATATAATGTCGTCGGACCAGCCGACAACCGGAGTTTACAAAAAAACGCAAGGACAAGGAAAAGGATAGGCATCCAAGGTCCAAAACCGATGACGAAGCCTCTGCTAGGCCAGTCGCTGGTTCTCAGCAGCCCCTGGCGCCCGCTACCTCAGAGCCACAGGCCGCTTCCGACTCCCACGTGGAGCCGACTGGGCCTCTGGATACTCAAGGTATTGGACACTCGGAAATCATTCCCTCAGATGGGTCCGGAGCCGCTGAGCAGACAGCGGCTTCTGAGGGTGTCTTCAGACCTACACAACTATATATTAAGCCATCTTCAGCCTCAAAGACAAAGACTAAAGCATCTCTAAAGATAAAGAAACATTCTCCTTCTCAGACTTCCATGCCTAAAAAACAGATGCTCAAAATGGCCGAAGACCTAATTAGTTTGATCAGGGGCTCCCATCCCCCTCCTGATAAGAGGCCTAGGCAAGAGACAGAGTATGATTCTTCTGATCAGGTTTCAGTTCCTCTGATTCCTCTTCTGAACAGGATTACTCCATGCTTCCCTATGAGGATTCTGATGCTGAAGAATCCATTCCTTCATCCTTTCCTCCTGAGGATTATTCTTTTGGGGAAATCCTGCATACCATGAGGGAGCATTTCCACTGGGAGAGCCAAGATTATTCTGAATCTATGAAAAGGCTCAGAGACTTTCTGCTACTTCCACAGCACAGACCCCTTGCTATTCCACCTGTTCTGGACATTGTAAATGATGTATTTTCAGAGTCCAGCCTGTCCCTGGACTCTTTACCCCCTGCACCTGCTAAGCCAGACAGATACTACAGGGTCCCGGATTCTCATAAGTTCCTATATAAAAACCCCGCAGCTATCCCATAAACTGTATCTCAGGGTACCAAAGGGGTTAAAGCTTCCACTGCAAAAAACCCTGTCCCCTCTGATAGAGATTCTAGGGCTCTAGAAAGATGGGGGAAAAAAATCTACACTTCTGCTACCCTGGCTCTAAGGGCTTTAAATTGTCAGTTTCATATGCTTAAATATCAGCAATATTTAATATCACTGCTTAAACAGAAAATGTTGACAAATACTGAATGTTCAGAGATCAAAGAATTGCAGGATTTATTGCATGCAGCTGAACAAGTGGGAAAGCATACTTTGCAATGTGGTTTTGACTCACTGGAGGCCTCTTGCAGGGCCGCTGTTACAGGATCTGTTATTAGGAGGAATGCTTGGTTAAAGGAACAGAATCTGCCTGATCATGTTAAAGCAAAATTATTAGATGCACCATTACAGCATGATACTTTGTTTGGTACTAAAGCAGAAGAGGTGTTGAACAAAATGGAGGATAAATCAAAATCCATGCAGACAGTCAAGGATTTCTTACAGGTACAGCCACCCAGGTTTAGCAGGAACTGGCTCTCTAAAAATTGGTCCTTTCCAGTGTCAGACAGACCACAAGAGGCATATACAGGCGTCCCAGAGGCAGATCTCAGCCCAAAGGCTCATACAGGCCTAAACAATGGGGTGCCCCTACCTCCAAAAGCAGAGAAGACAAATCACAACCTTACAGGAAACAGTCCCAATGACTTTCCTCTACCAGATCCAAGCACTTTTCATTTGACAGCCCCCTTAGGGGGAAAACTAGCACTTTTTTCATCAAATTGGCAAATGATTACCCAAGACAAATGAGTCCTGAACATAGTGTCCCAAGGCTACAGGTTCCATTTTCACACCCTACCAATGTCAAAAGGTATGCCAGACCTGCCACACAATCAATGGGCAGAGGCACAAAAAACAGTTATTGCCCTCATGGACATGAGGGCCATTCAGCAAGTACCACAACAAGAGCAGGGGCAAGGATTTTACTCCAGACTCTTTCTAGTACCCAGAAAGGACCAAACCTTGCGACCAATACTGGACCTGTCTATACTAAATACGTTTCTGGAAGTTCCAAAATTCAAGATGTTGACTCTACAGCAGCTACTGCCCATGCTGGGCAAGAAGGCTTGGCTCGTAACTTTGGACCTAAAAGAGGCATACCTGCATGTCCCAATCAGACAATCTTGCAGAAGATACCTCAGATTCATAGCTGGCTTAATGCATTACCAATTCTCTGCACTGCCCTTTGGCTTATCTACTGCGCCCAGGGTCTTCACAAAATGCCTGGCACCAGTAATTGCGTTTTGCAGACAAAAAGGAATTCAGATATGTCCATACTTGGACGACTGCCTAATTCAAGCAGAGAACAAAGACATTCTTCTGAAGCATCTGGCGTTTGTAAAAAGATTACTAATTGGCCTAGTGTACTCAGTAAACGAAAAGAAATCAAAACTAGTGCCCTCTCAAGAGATAATATTCCTGGGTGCAAGCTTAAATACAGCTGCCCAGATGGCTTATCTCATGCCAGACGAACAAAAGCAACTGACTACTTCAAGCAATTGGCAACAAAAACCCACTTATCTGCAAGGAAAATCCTGCAGGCCTTGGGTTTTATGGCATCTTGCATTCTACTAATTCCATATGCCAGACTGCATATGAGGAAACTACAATGGTACCTAAAAAGTGTTTGGACTCAGTATTGCTACAGCCTGGAGACAGTAATTGCACTCATTCCGTGCCTGCAACAGGAGTTTCGATGGTTGACAGAAGCCTGTCACCACAACAAGGGTCTGCCATTCAGATTACCCACAGCCAGACAGACACTGACAACGGTTGCATCAGATTATGCCTGGGGGGCCCATATGGCAGGAAGATGTATTCAGGGCACATGGCCTGCAAACCAGATGCATCTTCACATCAATCAAAAAGAGATGCTAGCTGTTCAAAATGCCCTGACAACTTTCAAGGACTTGCTTCATCCAGGACAGTTACTGATAAAGACAGACAACACTACGGTCATGTGGTACATAAACAAGCAGGGAGGTACACATTCCTACCCCCCCCTGCAGACTAGCAATGACCTTATGGGACACAGCACTGGTACCCAATCCTAAAGAGCTTGTTTCAAGGTCCAGCATGGATATTGCCTCAAACTTCTCACGTACTAACCCAACAAAACAATCAGATCCTGCACAGCCAACTCGGGACCTTAAATCTGGCAGCATGGCGGATAATGTAGCCATTCAGAACACTCCTCTTTCAAAAGCTGTTATGGGTGTTATCTTGGAGGCTAGGAAGCCCAGTACCAGAAAATCTTATGTAGAAAAATGGAAGAGATTCTGTGCTTGGAACCAGGAACAAGGCAGTGACGTGTGTACTAAATATCCCTCAGATTTTACAATACCTAACTGAGATGCTAAACAAAGGCCTTTCTTTCTTGTCAATTAAGATTCATGCCTCTGCCATTTCAGCCCATTACAATACGGAACCACCTATCTTTTCTCATCCCTTAATAAGGCAGTACCTCAGAGGGGCCAAAAACATTAGACCTCCAAGGAGAGCACCAATTCCGGCCTGGGACCTCAATTATGTTTTGGAAAAACTGACACTGCCTCCTTTTGTGCCAGCATCAACAGCAGATATTAAATTCTTATCCTAGAAAACAGCTCTGCTCCTAGCAATAACCTCTGCAAGGCGAGTCTCTGAGTTACAAGCACTCATGGCTGTGGAACCTTTCATCATTTTTCATCCAGACAGGGTTTCTCTGAGGACAAACCCTACATTTATGCCTAAGGTGGTGTCCAGTGTGGCCCTTAACCAAACCATTCACTTGCCTACCTTTTATCCTAACCCACAGAACAAGGGTGAGAAAATTCTGCATTCTTTGGACATACACAGGCAGTTACGCTTCTACTTGGACAGAACTAAAGCTTTCAGAAAGACTGAGCAAGTTTTAGTGTCATATGCTGCAGGATCACAAGGAAAGGCTATCTCAAAACAGACTATTTCTAAATGGATAGACAATTGCATCTGTTTCTGCTATTTTCAACATGGCAAATCAGTGCCTAAGGGCATTATGCCTCATTCCACCAGAGCAGCAGCCACTTCAGCAGCCTTCCTCAGAGGAGTACCAACCAAAGATATCTTAGAGGCTGCAACTTGTAGTTCAGTGCACACCTTCACAAAGCACTGCCACTTACCTCTTTACTCTTAAGTCCAGAGCGCTGCAGTTCTGAAGGGCCTCATAGCCTCTCCTAACCCTATTTAGCCCTGCCACCCTTCCTCAGCTTTGGGATTCAACCCAAGAGTAATGACTGCAACAATGAAACAGGATGAACATAGTACAGTTGTGTACCTACCATAAATGTAGAGTGTATTCACTGTTGCAGTCCAGGTTACCCACCATCCCCGTTTTTCTTTGCTGGGACTTATCTGCACTTCTCCATCCTATACAACCTTTTTGGTGTATTTGCTTGTAGATGAAGGAAATGTTATTTTTGTGCATGCATTTTTATTGGCATATTTTTCAGCATACCAATTTGGGGGCACCTGACATCTGGGGTAAGAAAAACTGAAGAAAATGGCATTGGCTGCATCTTTTATACCCCTGGCGCACTGACGTGAGGGAAGAGGTGACAGCAACTGACGCTGGACCTAGACTTTGGAATTCTGGCCGACTGAGGGTAGCCTGCCAGCAGGATAACCCAAGAGTAATGACTGCAACAGTGAATACACTCGAACATCTACATTTATGGTAGGTACACAACTGTACTTGTCCCACCCACCCCCCCATCCCCCTTGTCTCTCTCTCTCTCTTCCTCTTTCCTTAAAGGGAATATTTGGTATTTACTTTCTACTGGTGGTGGTCTTAGAACATAACCTAGCTCCCTAATTGGGGGCTCCTAACAGTTGAGGCAATAAAAACTGATATAATGGCATCGGCTGCCTGATTTTATACCACTGACGACAGTCCTGGAGCGACCGCAACTAATGCAGAAATACTAAGCCTCTGGTATTCGGGCAGACTAAGGGCCACTCCTGGCAGGATAACCCAAGTGTGATGACTGCAACAGTGAATACACTCAAACATCTACATGTATGGTAAGTGTACACAACTGTACTTTCCTGATGTTCCATCCAGTCAGAAGGGACAAAGCAACCTTAGAAATTCAAAAGTTGCAACATTGAGTGCAAAGAATTTAGTGCTGTTGTTAAACGTACTATAGATGTTCATCGTGCATACAGCTGCAGTCATAACAGATGGGTTATCCTGCCGTCAGGCGGGTCCTCGGTCGGCCGAATTCCAAAGTCTAGGTCCGACGTTGGTTGTCGTCGCTTCTTCCCTGACGTCAGCGCGGCAGGAGTATAAAAGAGGCAGCCGATGCCATTTTCTTCAGTCTTTCTTGCCGCGTGGTGCCCGAAGCAGAAGCAGTTCGCAAGTGCCGGTTGGCCAGCTCCTGAGATTTACGAAAGTATTTCAGCCGAAGTCTTCTTGAAAGCTAAGTACCCCGTTGGGGAAACTTTTCTTGCCTCAGACCGATATCAGACAAAGTTAATAATTACATTTCATGTGGGAAGCAAATACCGCATAAGGATTTTCACTCTTTCTGTATACCTTGCTTAGGCCCAGACCGCGACGTCTCAGCCTGCCGTTTTTGTGCTAGATTCAACAAGCACACTATTAAGCGTCGGGCTGAGTTCGCCCTTCACTTTTTTGGCAAAATATTCAATTATATTATGTCGTCGGATACTCCGACTCCTGTTTTGAGCAAAAAACGCAAAGATAAGGACCGACATGCGAGGTCCGCACCACCTACTGAAACCACGCCAAGGCCGACTACCGGTTCTCCGGTACAGGCACCTACGCAGCCCCTGAGTACCGATGACAATGCATTACCGGTGTCCTCAGTACCCGAGGTCGCAGGCTCCTCGGCCCTCATTCCTACTACAGATACCGACGCCACTCCTGGCGGGGAAACTCAGAATTTGGACAGGCCTGCCATTTCTCAAGGGGTCTTCAGGCCTTCCTCCTTCTCTATTAAAGCCTTCACTAAATCTAAAGCAGCCATGAAAACCAAAAAACAGGTTCCTCGGACCCCCTCTCAAGGCACCATGCCTAAAAAACAGATGCTTAAAATAGCTGAGGATTTGATTACTCTTATCAGGGGTTCTCAACCCCCCTCTGACAAAAGGCCCAGATTAGAGGAAGACTACCCTTCCTCAGATCAAGCTTCTATTACCTCAGAACTATCTGAGGACCAGGATTTATGCCTATTCTCCATTCGAAAACTCTGATGCAGAGGAGTCTTATTCCCTCGGTCTCCCCCCCCTGAGGACTTCTCTTTTGGGGAAACCCTGCATACATTGAGGGAACACTTTCACTGGGAAGGCCAAGATTATTCAGATTCCAAGAAAAGGCTCAGGGAATTTCTTCTGCTCCCCCAGCATAGGCCTCTTGCTATCCCTCCTGTTTTAGATATATTGGATGGTGTGTACACAGAAGCCAGCCTTAATCCAGATTCTTTGCCTCCAGCTCCTGTTAAACCAGACAGGTATTGCCGGGTTCCTGATTCTCACCAGTTCCTATATAAAAGCCATACTGCTGACCCAGAAACAATTTCACAGGGTCCCAAGGGAATTAAGGCCTCTACTGCTAAAAACCCATTACCTTCAGAGAGATTCCAGAGCTTTAGAAAGGTGGGGGAAAAAGGTGTACACCTCGGCCACTTTAACCATGAGGGTATTAAACTGTCAGTTCCATATGTTAAAGTATCAACAGTTTTTGATATCTCAGCTGAAAAGCAAGATGACACACCCAGAACAACCAGATTTAAAAGAGTTGCATGATTTGTTGCATGGTGCAGAGCAAGTGGGTAAACATACCTTGCAGTGTGGATTTGATGCATTAGAGGCCTCATGTAGAGCTGCTGTTACGGGGTCTGTTATACATAGGCATGCTTGGCTCAAAGAGCAAACCTTACCAGATCATGTCAAAGCTAAATTATTAGATGCACCTCTTCAAAAGGATGTATTGTTTGGTGTTAAAGCTGAGGAGGTGCTAAAGAAAATGGAGGAAAAAGCGAAATCAATGCAAACAGTGAAAGATTTCCTGCAGGTACAGCCTCCACGTTTCAGCAGAAACTGGCCTTCAAAAAATTGGTCCTTTCCAGCCACAGATAGACCTCAAAGGGGCAGATACAGGCATCCAAGGGGTAGAGGGAAACCTCAAGGATCTTTCAGAGCCAGGCATTGGCAAGCACCAACCCCAAGAGGTGGAGAAGATAGATCACAGTCTTTTAGAAAACAGACACAATGACTTCCCCCTACACCTGCCAAGCAAAGCTTTAATGGCAGCACCTTTGGGCGGAAAACTGACATTATTCTCAAAAAATTGGCATATTGTTACAAAAGACAAATAGATTCTGGACATTATAGACAGAGGCTACAGGTTCCACTTTCACACCCTTCCAAAAATGAGAGGCATGCCAAACCTGCCACAAAATCAAAGGGCAGAGGCACAAAAGCAAATTTCAGCTCTCATGGACATGAAAGCAATTCAAGAGGTACCTGCAAAAGAACAAGGTCAAGGGTTTTATTCCAGACTATTCCTGGTACCAAGGAAAGACAAAGATTGGAGACCTATCTTAGACCTATCCATCCTAAACACATATCTACAGGTGCCAAAATTCAAGATGCTCACATTACAGCAGCTTCTTCCCATGCTGGGCAAGGAGTCTTGGCTGGTAACATTGGACCTCAAGGAGGCATACCTGCATGTCTCTATCAGACAAGATTGCAGAAGATACCTCAGATTTCTTGCATGTTCAACCCATTACCAATTCTCTGCATTGCCCTTTGGCTTATCTACTGTGCCCAGAGTGTTTACGAAATGCCTGGCATCAGTAATCGCCTTCTGCAGACTACAAGGTATACAAATCTACCCATATCTGGACGACTGCCTGATCCAAGCGGACAGCAAGGACATACTACTGCAGCACCTGGCGTTTGTAATAAAACTGTTGAATTTCCTGGGATACACAGTCAACAAAATGAAATCAAAACTAATACCCTCTCAACAAATAATTTTCCTGGGTGCCAGCTTGGATGCAACCACCCAGATGGCCTACCTCACGCCAAACAAGCAAGGGCAACTGTCTCAATACTTCAGAAAAATGGCAACTTATACCAGGCTAACTGCAAGGAAAGTCCTGCAGGCTCTGGGATTCATAGCATCTTGCATCCTACTAATCCCATGTGCAAAGCTGCATATGAGGAAACTTCAGTAGTACCTAAAAAACTTATGGTCTCAACACAGCCACAGCTTGGAAGCGATTATACCACTGATTCCTTGCCTTCAAAAGGAATTTATGTGGTGGGCTCAAGCTTGCCAAAGAAACACAGGTCTTCCTTTCTGTGTACCTCAAGCAACTCAAATCATCACAACAGACGCCTCAGACTATGCCTGGGGAGCACACATGACAGATCAGTGCATTCAGGGAAAATGGACCCGAAAAGAGAAGCAAAAGGAAATGCTAGCCGTGCAAAAGGCTATTATGACCTTCAAAGACCTACTGCATCCAGGCCAGCTATTGATAAGGACAGACAACACCACAGTGTTGTGGTACATAAACAAACAGGGGGGAACTCATTCATACCCCTTGTGCAGGCAAGCCATGACCCTATGGAACACAGCACTGGAATTGCAAATTCAACTACAGGCACAATTCCTGCCAGGGAAGGAAAACACACTGGCAGACAACCTAAGCAGAAATATGACAGATCCACACGAATGAAAGTTGCATCCTCAAGTTTTCACAAAGATAACTCAGGCATGGGGACAGCCAGACATAGATCTCTTTGCTACCCACAGAAATTGCCAGTTGAAAAAATTTTGTTCAAGGACCTATCATCCACAGGCCTGGAAAGTGGACGCACTTTCTTTCAATTGGGCAACATTGACAGTCTATGCCTTCCCGCCTCTTCCTCTGCTGTCCAAAGTTCTATTAAAAGCCAGAGCAGAGAGGCCGAAAATGATTCTCATTGCGCCAGATTGGCCAAGACAACACTGGTATCCGCTCCTGAAGAGTCTGACACATTCCCCACCATGGATCCTACCTCTAGTTCCTCTTCTGTTGTCCCAGCACAACTACAAAACCCTTCACAGCCAACTAAAAACTCTAAATCTAGCTGCATGGAGAATTGCTTGATTTCCCAACAATTTCTCCTCTCCAAGGAGGTGCAGGATGTCATCTTGGAGGCCAGAAGACCCTCTACTAGAAAGGCCTACTCCGCCAAATGGAAACGATTTTGTGCCTGGACTCAAGAAAAGGTACAGAATCCTTGGGTACTAAATATACCTCAAATTTTACAGTACCTAGCTGAGATGTTAAACAATGGACTTTCCTTCTCCTCCATCAAGATCCACGCTTCAGCCATTTCTGCACAATACAACACAGATCCTTTTTTATTCTCTCATCCTCTCTTAAGGCAGGTCCTCAGAGGGGCAAAGAATATAAAACCCCCAAGGAAACCACCAGTCCCTGTTTGGGACCTCAACTTCGTATTGGAAAAGCTGACCCTTCCTCCCTTCGAGCCAGCTTCTTCAACAGAGCTACAGTACTTGTTATGGAAAACAGCATTTCTTCTGGCTATCACCTCAGCACGCAGGGTTTCGGAGCTACAGGCCCTCATGGCTGTGCAACCATTCATCATTTTCCATCAGGACAGAGTTTCCTTATGAACCAACCCTACCTTTACGCCAAAGGTAGTATCCAGTGTAGCTTTGAGTCAGACTATCCACTTACCTACCTTTTACTCTAATCCACAAAACAAAGGGGAAAGACTACTACATTCCTTGGACATTCACAGACAACTTCGTTACTATTTGGACAGGACAAAGCCATTCAGGAAAACTGAGCAACTCTTTGTGTCCTATGCTACAGGTGCTCAAGGAAAGGCTATTTCCAAACAGACAATTTCAAAATGGATAGCCCACTGCATACGCTTTTGTTACTAATTTCATGGAAAAACTGTGCCTGCATGCATCAGATCCCACTCCACCAGAGCCACAGCTACCTCGGCAGCCTTCCTCAGGGGGGTCCCTACCAAGGGCATTTTGGAAGCAGCCACCTGGAGTTCAGTGCACACTTTCTCCAAGCACTATCACCTCCCACTATACTCAAAATCTAGAGCGGGCTTTGCCACAGCAGTCCTGCAGGGCATCCTAGCCCCTCCTAGTTCCACTTAGTGCCTACCACCCTTACTTAGCTTTGAGATTCCACCCATCTGTTATGACTACAGCTATATGCACGATGAACATAGTACAGTTTTGTTCCTACCATAAATGTAGATGTTCGAGTGCTCATACAGCTGCAGTCCAGGTATCCCTCCCTCCATCCCCTCTTAGGACAGGCCTTATGACAAACACTTTTCATATAACCTTTTTGGGGTATTCTTTTTTGGTGTATTTGCTTGCAACTACTGTTTTTGATTTATCAACATTGCATCTTTGCATAACATTATGTTTGCCTTCCTTCTGGGGGCACCTGACATCTTGGGGCAAGAAAAACTGAAGAAAATGGCGTTGGCTGCCTCTTTTATACCCCTGCCATGCTGACGTCAGGGAAGAAGCAACGACAGCCGACGCCGGACCTAGACTTTGGAATTCTGCCGACCGAGGACCCGCCTGACGGCAGGATAACCCATCTGTTATGACTGCAGCTGTATGAGCACTTGAACATCTACATTTATGGTAGGTACCAAACTGTACTTTGTTGATGTTTGACTAGATCATTGTTGCAGAAAGAGCTCCCACCCTCCTCTCCCTCTGTCTGCTTGGCCCCCAATGGCTGGAGTTTCTGTGGATATCCTAAACCTCTTGTCATCCTCTTGTACCCCACCTCCTCTCCTTCTTGTCCGCAGTCACTCTTTCTTGGGATTTAGACAACTGGGAGGGTCATACTCTCCTCAGGCATCAGACTGACTTCCACAGCCTAGAAAGACATGAAGATGGTGCTGTGATGGATGGCTGTCTTATACTCTGACATCTGGACTTTTGTTCTTGGACGTCTCTAGGCTTGGGATGATGCAAAGACTCTATGAATTGGGCATGGGCTTCTGCATGGCAGGAAGACCCAAGGATTATTACTGCAACATTGATCGACTCTAACTTCTAGAGTTATGGTAAATATGACGCAATTCTACTTTTTAGCACAACTTTGTATTCTTAATCAGTGCTGTTGGTGGGGATGCTCTTATACATAAGGAAAATTGGGTACTTCTGAATTAATGATATTGTGGAAGGTACGGTTTACATTCTGTAGTAGGGATTTGTTTTCCTTTGCAGTTTGTTTAGGTTTAGCAGGAATCTAAGAAACCTTGTGATTGTAGTATCTCATATTAAAGTGGAAAAGATTTTCTTTCTGAGATAGTTTGCTTTTTTTTTTTTTTTTACCAGGTATAGCTTCGCCTTGTGCTCAATTACCTGTCTTGTTCATTACTGCTGGATCTTTATTGGCCTTTTCATTTATGATCCTTTTATTTTCTTCATATGACTTACTGATTCAGCATATTAACTGTATGCTGGACTTGGCTCTATGCTGATTTTAGCCTTTTGCTGGACTCAGCAGTGTTGGACATCCCAGCTTAGGTGCAGGGTTGCCTTCCATGCTGACAACATTAACTTGGCTGTAAAGGGAGGCTAACTTGCACTTTCATATTTTCTTTTTTTTCTCAAGAAAAGATAGTTGCCTGTGCCCTTGTAGTCTATTGATCACTTCAGAATTGATAAGTACCTTGTTTTGGCACTTGTCTTTGTATAGTATTACATTTATGTGTTTGTGTAGCCATTTTTTTAAATAGGATTTTTTTTTCTTTGGTGGCTAATAGTAATCCTGGAAAAAGTTGTCAACAAATGTACCTGTTGGTGACTAGCCCCCAGAGGACTATTCTGTACAGTGCTCATTTTGTTTCTTGGAAAGACACTAATTAGACAAACTAGAAATCTCAAAACTTTGTAGAGCATAGGATATTGCTGGAAATGGGGCAAAGGATGTCTATGCTTTCTCAAGCATATTAACATTTTGCTGGGTCTAACCACACAAGAGAATTTAAGGAATTACTTAGAAATCACAGTCACCATAAGGCTGAGAGATCAAGGAAAGCCTTGGTGAAAGAATTTATTGTAAGTTGCTGGCTGTGGATGTCTAATTTGATTTTCTTAGTGTGGGCAGATACTTAGGCTGTTCTGGAACCATAACTGTTAGGCCTATTGCCCCATATGTGCTGGCTTCCTCCAATGTAGAAACCCTGAATACATTCTTGATGTTGGAAGCCAAGACCCCTTAGAGAGTTTGTTTGCCACAGTTGGCTGGATACCTGTTGAGATCCTGTGGACTTTGTATCTGGAATAGCAAGATTATAAGTGAAAGTATCAGGTGTCTGTACTAAGTATGAGGTTGCAATAGTTTCCCGTCTTCCCCTACTTCAAAGTGCAGCAGGTTTGGAGTTTGTGCATGAGGGAAGTGGAGTCACAGCTTGTTGATGAAATGTTTTCAGAGTGTTACAGTAATTTTTTTATTTGTATTTTTTCAACATCATATTCATTTTTCAGAGTTATAGGGTTTGCCATCATGGGTCTTGTACTTCCTGTTGTGAACCCACCTTGGATACCTGCTGCTAGGGATCATCTGGAAACACCAGCCTTCCTTAGCATAACTTTCATTTTCAGCCATCAAGTGGCTTGGAGTTTCTTAACATTTTATCAGATTCTTTGTTGTGTTGGGGTGTCCACTTCTGTCTTCCACTTTTCAGTCTATTTTTTCAACTGCTGGAAGCTTGACCCTAATTTTATGTGACACTCTTGGGTCTGATAATTGGACACCATTCAGACATTTCTTTTTTGGATCTTGATCAGTTTGTAGGAGTGTTTGCAGAAAAGTATATAATGACCTGCCAGAGAGCTACACATTCACTGTTAACAGCCTTTTTTCCGTCCACTTAAATTATTACTCCACAAAAGAAAAGAAAGAAGGGACCCCTTCCTGTAAGTGTCAGATTCTGACCTGGGAGAGAAGAGTTTAGCTTGTATAGATGAAATCCACTCTCCTGTGGTTTGCATAAATGGCAGTAATGGTCTTTATGGGGTCCTTTACTTAAAATGCCCCCTTTGGGAGATGATGAACCTTGTGGGAGAGCAGTTTGTTAAAGTTTGCATTCCTGCCATCTTGGGATCTGGACTACTAATTGCCATACCCACAGGGTACAGTATCAGTTGGATATCTTAAAACAGAGGAGAAGACTGACATCTCTGATACTTCTGTAAGTGGGAGTGGTTAAACTATGCTAGAGTCCTCTCAAGAAGGGAAAGCATCCCCTCAAATGTGGCTGTCATGGTTTGTATACCTGTTCTAGTCCAGTGGCCATTGAAATTGTAGTGCGTAAACATAATGGCCAAGAATTCAGCCTTTGTCTGAAGATGTAAAAGGGGCATTTACAAGTTGTCCACCTCTGTGGCCCTCCCTCTCAGTTGGAAGAGAGGGACTCAACTGTTTGGTTTGAAACAGCAGTTCGACAGGACAACCCCAGTTGTTATGACTGCAGATGCTATCCAGTTCGACATCTACATTTTTCTCTCCACCCCATACAAAGGTATACCACAAACTACCTAACTAAGCATTATCCTTTTCAGAGGAAACAAACCAAGGTGGATTGAAGTAGACAGGTAGTTTGAAGCAGGGCAGCAGATGTAGAGAGAGAGAGAGAGTGGTCAGATCAGGCAGCAAGCTGTGGATTTTGGGGAGATAATAGACACCTCAGTCACTGGTACCTCGCAGCAGAAACATCTCCCCCTCCACTCCTTTCAAACTTTTTGGGTGGGTGAATCCATTGTTTAAGGGGAAACTGCTTTCCTTTTATGTTAGCAAAGCTTTTTAAAATATTGTTTGCGCTCTTGCCCATTGGCCATCAAGCCTCCTCGCTTGGAATCAGCCTATTCATTTTCCTGCAGTAGGGCGATGCCCATTATATTATAGAGTGAGAGTCGTTTGGAGGGGGCATCATTCAGGCAGCCATGAGGTTATTGTGCCCTTTGCTGAAAACACAGTAATCAGCTTATTTTTTTTTTAAAACTGCCTGATCCCACTCTGTGTATGGGCCGTGTTTGGCCTGTGTCAGTTCAGGGGTCACTGCATATTCTCCTTACACATGTGCACAATGTTCTTCGTGTTTCATTGTTGCAGTCATTACATTTGGGTAATCTGCTGGCAGGTTGTCCTCAGTCGGCTTGATTAACAAAGTCTTGGGTCCTGCGTCGGTTGCAGTCTCTTCTTCCATGACGTCAGGTCGTCAGGGGTATAAAGCATGCAGCCGACGCCATTACATCAGTCTTTCTTGCTGCGCGGTGCCCTAAGCAGAAGCAGTTCGCAAGTGCCGGTTGGCCGACTCCTGAAATTTTCGTTTTTGAGTTTCAAAACCGAAGTCTTCAACCTAAAGCTAATTACCCCATTGGGGAAACTTTTTCTTGCTCCTTACCAATGTCAGTAAAAGTTAATAATTGTATTACTTGTGGGAAGCAAATACCTCATAAGGATTTTCATTTGTACTGTATTCCTTGCCTAGGCCCTGACCACAGCGTGTCTTGCTTTCGGTTTTGTGCCAAATTTAATCAAAGCACGATTAACCGTTGTATATTTTTGCTTCTAAATATTTTGGCTCAAGATTTAATTATCCAGAAATGTCGTTGGTTAGCAATCCGACTGCCAGAATACCTAAAAAATGCAAAGAAAAAGACAGAGACTGACCGTCAAGGTCCAAACCTGATGACGCTTCTCCTAAGCCAGTTGCCAGTTCGCCGGTACTCAGTGAGGCGCTTTCGCAGCCCCTGATACCCGCTACTTCTGATTCGCAGGCCTCTACTGATACCCATTATGCCACGAGATGCTTCAATTATGGAACCTGTGGATGTCTCTACCTTAGATGGGTCCAGAGCCGCTGTGCAGGCACCGGCTTCTGAGGGTGTTTTCAGGCCTACAGATTTGTATATTAGACCGACGCCATCTTCAAAACTAAGGCCAAAATCTAAATCTATGTTTAAAATAATGACTCCTGGGCCACATGTGCAGGCCCCTATGCCTAAAAAACAAATGATCAAAATGGCTGAAGATTTAATTACTCTGATCAGGGGTAGTCAACCCCCTCCTTCTAAGAGGCCTAGGCAAGACTTTGATTATGAATCTTCTGAACAGGATTCTGTTTCTTCTGACTCTTATAATGAACAGGATTTGTCTATTCCTACTTATGAGGACTCTGATGCAGAAGATTCCATTCCTTCTGCTTCTCCCCCTGAGGATTTTTCTTTTGGGGAAACTTTACATACATTAAGGGAACATTTCCACTGGGAAAGTCAGGATTTCTCTGAATCCAAAAAGGGACTTAGGGATTTTCTTCTTTTTCCTCAGTGTAGGCCTTTGGCTATACCTCCTGTTGTAGACATTGTTGATGATGTTTATTCATAATCTAGTATGGCTCCTGATTCTCTGCCTCCGGCTCCTTGTAAGCCAGACAGATACTACAAGGTTCCTGACTCCCACAAATTCCTTTTCAAAAATCCTATTACTGATCCTGAAACCTTTTCTCAGGGTCTCAAGGGCATTAAGGCCTCTACTGCTAAAAATCCTACCCCTTCTGATAGAGATTCCGGGGCGCTGGATAGATGGGGTAAGAAGGTTTACACTTCTGCAACCGTGGCAGTCAGGGCTTTAAACTGTCAATTTCATATGCTTAAATATCAACAGCATATCATGGGACTACTTAAACAGAAAATGATGTTAATCTCTGATTGTGTGGAAAATAAAGATTTACAGGATTTATTACATTCAGCTGAACAAGTTGGAAAACATATTTTGCAATGTGGTTTTGAATCCTTGGTGGCCTCTTGCAGGGCTGCTGAATTGGATCTTTGCTAAGAAGGCATGCTTGGCTGAAAGAGCAAACTTTGCCTGACCATGTTAAAGCAAAATTGTTGGATGCTCCTTTGCAACAGGACCGTCTCTTTGGTAATAATGCTGAAGAAGTGTTAAAAAAGATGGAAGATAAAGCTAAATCTATGCAAACTGTGAAAGATTTCGTACAAGTGCAACCTCCAAGATTTAGTAGGCACTGGCCTACTAAGAACTGTTCCTTTCCAGTATCCACCAAAGCCGCTCAGGTCAAACCCAGACATTCCAAAGGCTCCAATTTTCAGTCACAAGGAACTTATAGAACAAAACAATGGGGTGCCTCCACCACCTCCAAATCTGGAAGTAACAAGGCACCTTCCTATGGTAAACAGTCTCAGTGACTTTCCACTGCAATCACCAAGCACGTATCTTTTGGCCGCCCCTTTGGGCGGAAAACTGGCACTTCATGCACGAAACTGGCAACTAGTTACCCAGGACAAGTGGGTTTTAAATATAGTATCCCAGGGATACAGATTTAATTTCCACATGTTTCCAATCCCAAACAGATGGTCACGTCTGCCTCCAAATCAGTGGGCAGAGGCCCAGAAACAAGTTATGTCCCTCATGAGTATGGCGGCTATTCAACCAGTACCAGAAAAGGAAAAGGAACAAGGTTTTTATTCAAGACTTTTCCTGGTACCCAGAAAAGACAAATCATGGCGTCCAATTCTGGACTTATCCATTCCAAATACATTTCTGGACTTTCCAAAATTCATGATGCTGACTCAACAGTTACTGCCTATGCTAGGCAAGGATGCCTGGTTGGTAACTCTAGACTTAAAAGAGGCTTACCTGCATCTCCCAGTCAGGAAGATACCTCCGCTTCAAAGCAGGCTGTTTGCATTACCAGTTCTCTGCACTGCCCTTTGGCTTATCTTCTGTGCCCAGGGTCTTCACAATGTGCCTGGCACCAGTAATTGCATTTTGCAGACAAAGAAACATTCAAATTTATCCTTACCTGGATGATTGTCTAATTCAGGCAGAAAACAAGGACACTCTTCTAGCACATACGGCGTTTGTAAAGAGACTTCTAACTTGTCTAGGGTACACCATAAACAAAAAGAAATTACAACTGGTACTCTCTCAAATAATTACATTCCTGGGTGCAAGCTTGAATACATCTGCCCAGATGACCTACTTTACGCCAGAAAAATAAATTCAGTTGATGACTTACTTCAAACAGGTGGCCACAAAAACCCAGCTATCTGCAAGACAAATTCTGCAGGCCTTGGGGTTCATGGCCTCCTGCATCCTAATTCCATATGCAAGACTGCATATGAGGAAACTTCAGTGGCACCTAAAAAGCTTATGGAGTCAAGAATCGTTCATTCCTTGCCTGCAGCTAGAGTTCCTATGGTGGGCAGAAGCCTGCCACCAAAACAAGGGACTGTCATTCACTCCACCCCCTGCCGCCCAGACCTTGACTACAGATGCATCAGATTATGCTTGGGGGAGCATCTGGCAGGGAGATGCATTCAGGGCCAATGGAGCCCAAATCAAATGCACCTACATATCAACCAGAAAGAAATGCTAGCTGTACAGAATGCTCTGACAGCCTTCAAGGACTATCTTCATCCAGGACAACTACTGATGAAGACAGACAACACCACAGTGATGTGGTACATAAACAAGCAAGGGGGGTACCCATTCCTACCCCCTTTGCAGACTAGCCATGGCATTGTGGAACACGGCCTTGACTTACCAAATACATCTACAAGCTCAATTCCTGCCAGGAAAGCAAAATACTCTGGTAAACGTACTAAGCAGAAATCTTATGGACCCACACAAATGGAAATTGGGTCCACAAATCTTCAGCATGTTGACACATAAATGGGGGCACCCAGACATAGATCTTTTTGCCTCCCCTCAGAATTATCAGTTGGACAAATTCTGCACAAGAATTCATCACAAAAAAGCTTGTAAAGTGGATGCTCTGTCCTTCAGCTTCAGTCTATGCCTTTCCTCCTCTGCCTCTGCTCTCCAAGGTCTTACTAAAAGTCAGACGGGGAAAAAACAAAAATGATACTGATTGCTCCAGACTGGCCTCGCCAATGCTGGTACCCGCTCCTACGCAATATGTCACACCTTCCTCCTTGGTACCTGCCTCTGACACCTTACCTACTGTCTCAGCAGAACTATCAAATTCTGCACACTCAGCTCCAAACTCTGAATCTTGCAGCATTGCTAATCAACTAATTTTACCAATTACATCTTTCAAACCTGTGATGGATGTCATTTTTGAGGCTAGAAGGCCTAGTACTAGAAAATGTTTTGCAGACAAATGGAAAATATTCTGTGCCTGGAACCAAGCACAAGGAATAAGCAAGCAATTCCTAATATTCCTCAGATTCTGCAATATTTAACTGAGATGCTTCACAAGAGCCTATCTTTTTCTTCTATAAAAATCCATGCCTCTGCCATTTCAGCTCATTACAATACAAAGCCTCCCCTCTTTTCTCATCCTCTCTTAAAGCAGTATCTCGGAGGGGCCAACAATTTAAGACCTCCCAGGAGAGCACCAGCTCCTTCATGGGACCTCAATTTTGTTTTGGAAAAACTCACTCTACCTCCTTTTGAGCTAGCTGCTATCGCAGATTTAAAATTTCTCTCCTGGAAAACAGCTTTTCTTTTAGCAGTTACTTCAGCTAGACGGATTTCAGAATTACAGGCTCTTATGGCAGTGGAGCCTTTCATTATTTTTCATCCGGACAGGGTGGCTGTCAGGACCAATCCATCTTTCATGCCTAAGGTGGTATCCAGTGTGGCTCTTAATCAGACCATTCATCTGCCAACTTTCTTTCCCAATTCACAGAACAAGGGTGAGCAGATTCTGCATTCATTGGATGTGCACAGACAACTTAGATTCTACTTAAACAGGACAAAACCTCTAAGAAAATCTGAGCAACTATTGGTGGCTTTTGCTACAGGGGCAGAGGGAAAACCTATTTCAAAGCAGACTATTTCTAAATGGATAATCTGTTGTATTCTGTTCTGCTATGTGCACCATGATAAACCTATCCCCAAGGGGATCAGATCTCATTCCACTGCAGCCTTTCTCAGAGGGGTTCCTACCAGAGACATTCTAGAAGCTGCTACCTGGAGCTCAGTTCATACGTTCACCAAACATTACCATTTACCTCTCTTCTCTAAATCCAGAGCTGGCTTTGCCACTGCTGTCCTGCAGGGCCTTATAGCCGCTCATAATTCTGTATAAATCCATCCTCCCAACCATAGCTTTGGGAATCTACCCAAATGCAATGACTGTAACAGTGAAACACGAAGAACATAGTACAGTTGTGTACACTTACCATAAATGTAGATGTCCGAGTGTATTCACTGTTGCAGTCCTGGTTTCCCCACCCTCCAGCCCCCTGTTTTTCCTCTTACTGTACCTTTACTTTCTTCTACTATGCTTAAACACACACACACACATATATATATATATATATATATATATATATATATATATATATCCCCATTTGGGGGGCACCTCACATCTGGGGCAAGAAAAACTGATGTAATGGCGTCGGCTGCATGTTTTATACCCCTGAAAACCTGACTTCATGGAAGAAGGGACAGCAACCGACGCAGGACCCAAGACTTTGTTAATCAGGCTGACTGAGGGCAACCTGCCAGCAGATTACCCAGATGTAATGACTGCAACAGTGAATACACTCCAACATCTACATTTATGGTAAGTGTACACAACTGTACTTTTCTTGCTTAGTGAAGGCTACTGTAATCTGACGGCTTGGTGCACCCCTCCAGCCTGTATTTGCATGCTCTGCTTCTGTTTCAAGAGAATTGTAGCTGTATTCATCTGGTTCTTTCCTTTCCCTTCCAAGGATAGGCTCACCCAGCCTCACCCGCTAACTTCAAGTGCTTGAGCTGGTGAGTCCTAAATGAAAGACCTGCTATGGTAGAGCTTTTAGCCAAATCTAGATGAGAAGTTGCTGTTAAAAGGGGATAATTGGGAAGCCATATAGAATATTGCATGAAGAATCAGTCAGAGGAGGTTAGAAAAGATTGGAAAGAGAGAGTGGAAAAGCTGTTTACAGGGGAACAATGAAAGGGACATATGTATGGCTCCCAAGTTTGCAACAGAGTCCAAAAGGTTTTGGATTATTTTTGATTGGACGTGTTTGCATAGGTATTGTTATACCGAAAGCATACTTCAAATAATTTTCCCACAAGTAGCTAGCAATATTTTTTGGGGGTGATGGGGAAGAAAAATGTAACTGAGAACTTATTTGTTTTGGCATATTTAAAAAAAAATCCCTGTTTTTTAGTGTACTAGAAAATATTGGGAGAGCAGATGTATGTTACTAAGGAAATGATTCTTTTGTTATGGGACATAAAATCTGAATTGCCTAGACATAGTAAGGCCTTAAGTTTAATTCTGTTGGCTGCCAAAAAAGCAATTACTAGAAAATGAAAATCAAAGTCTAAACCAACTGTATTTGAAGTATTGCATATTCTAAAAGAAAATAACTGAAAGGGATCTTTAGAAATGGGTAGGAGCAACTTACATAGAATGTGACGCCCGTGCACTGGCCCAGCAATCAAGGAGCATCAGTCCTCACCACTAACACCACTGAGGGGCGTCCATAGAGAAAAGGGATAATAAATACACACACAGTAAAGTACAATTTCCCTTAAGAGCACACATAGATCACAGTCAGCCTGGGACTGGTTTCTCCCTTTATTTCCAGGTCCCCAGTAGGACTCCCCACGGGCACAGCATAGGTTCCAGATCTCAGCCTAGTGGGCAAGTTAATACCCCCAGCACCCTCTGTCCAACCAGTGGTTCGTGTCCCTGCCCAAGTAGCTGATATACACACACTTTGAGATAAGAGTTTATACAACCACACAGACACTCCTGTGGAAGGCTGGCACATGTTCTCCAGCTGTGCCCCTTTTACCCAGACTATACAGTAGAAATCACTGCCACCACACATCTAATATTTATCAGCTAATCAAAGGCCTTTAAAAGGGTGTCCAATTATTACTGTGCAATATTATTATGCAAATGATAAGTGCAACCTACCAGTCAAGACTCATTTGGAGTGACTTGATACAGTATCACTGTATACATGCAATGTACTCTTAGAACTTAAATTATCTGTACACAAAACAGCCACAGTTGAAAGATTTAAAAATATTTAATAAATAAAAGCACAAGGCAATACTTCTTACTACACAGTGCTAGTCAAGAGTTCAGAGATCACAGAAAAATACTTAAAATAATACCGTAGAAAAGTTCTGACATCAACACAGAAAAAAAACTTAGTCTAATCTTCCCATTTCCTAGCTATTTCTAAGAGAAACACTAAAGTCTAAGATCCTACTTACATATAGAAACAGGCAGTGCTGGTGATGTTGGATGTTCTCAAGACAAATGCTCTAATGCTCTCATTCTTTCTCTCCTTAAATTGATAACACAGTACCACTGATTCATTTTAGATTGCATAATTTCTCTCTGGTTCTTAGGCTAACAGAACTCCAAGCTTAATGGCCCTATTGATCTTGTAGCTGGTCAGGAAGCCAGAGCAGTAAAAGAAGTTATACATGCAAATTCTAGCAATTAACTCCGGCCTCAAAACAATAGGCAGGATGCCTCCCTCTAGACATCTCTGCTCCAAATTTTGACATCAAAGGCGGTCATAAAATGCTTGACTTAGCTTTCTTACAGCAGAGTGCACTGTTATTGCAGTTCCACATCTAACAGCATTTTCCCATTTAAGAGAACAAGCCTGTGGCTTATATTAATATTTACAAATGACAGAATTATCTACAAATTTCTATCTGGCTAGGCTGGCAGCCTTCACCTATCTTCACATAGAAATTAATGGAATTTGTGGGAACAATACATGCAGAATAATGTTCAAGAAGAGTAGTGAGGTTTATGGGAAGACTAGAATTGAGCAGTTTATGTAATGTTGACCTGAGAGGTAGTTATAAAGAAAGAAAATGTATAATTATAATATTTGCAAATGGAAAAATGTTTTTTTCATTACTGATGTGCCTTGTTTTTTGTGATTATTTAGTAAAGGTGTTTAAAAAGTTATAAATAATTGTGACATCTGTTCTTCAGACTTACTGCTATTCCCACCATTTATGGGTGTACTGACTGACTGCAAGAAACAGCTTCACCTGGTGAGGCCCATCAGTCAGCTCCTTAAATACAGGACTATAGAGATGGTCATAATGCTAGAGAAATACCATCATGGAAGTATTGAATAGAGAAAACTATAAAGGAATTAAGACAAGACTTGTCACTGTTAAAAGAGTATAGAAGAGGGGACAGGTCAACAAAAATACTCAGAAATATAGACTTGATAAAAGCAATGCACAGTATCATAATGTCTCATGATTTATCATGCACTGTCACAAATAATAAACTAAAAATGTCAGTACAGTCAGAGATGCAGATAAATAAAGGAGAAGTACAAAGTAAGCAATTTGTTGATGACCCAAAAGTGTTTTATAGAGAATTAATTAAGAAACAAGGTAAAAGGAATTGACCACCAAAAAAAAAAAACAAATAGTAGTAGATACATTTTGGAGAAGTGGTTATAAAGATCCTGTGGAACAACAAAGATGCTAAATGGAAAGAAGAAGTAAAATAAAATATTAAGAAGTTTAAAGGTACAGGATATGAAATTGGATAAAGTAACAACCAGAGAGATTGAAGTAAAGTTAAGAAAAGCCTCCAACTGGAAAACCCCAGGCCCAGATGCAGTACCTAACTTCTGGTTAAAAGTATTAACATCTTTATATGAAGATTTGGCCATGAGTAAGAACTGTTTAAATGTGCAACCCGAACAGACACCAACCTAGCTTAATAAGGGAAAAGTACAAAATAAGCAATTTATTGATGACCCAACAGCAGGAAAAACAATGCTCCTACTTAAGTGAACCTGGAAGCTACCCTAAATGTTATAGACCAATAACTTGCCTTCCAACGACATAAACTGTGCACTGGAATTGATACCAACAGAGTTTATAGTCATTTAGAAGAAAATTTAATCATGGCAATAGAACAAATGGTAATAAAAGAAAGTCATATCGAACAAAGGATCATTTGTTGCTAAATAAAGTCATAATGGCCAACTGTAAAAAGGGTAAGAATTTAAGTATGGCATGGATTGATTACAAAAAAACATTTGACAGTATCCGACATTCATGGATAAAAGAGTGCTTAAAGATGTGCAAGATACACCCTACACTGATCAATTACATTAAAGTGACCATGAAACCATGGCAGACCACTTTGCAATTAAGCCACGATAAAGGACAAATTATTATTCCAGGAATAAAAATTCAAAGGGGGGTATTCTAGGGTGACTCCCTGTCACCGCTGTTATTCTGTCTTGCCCTTAATCTGTTAAGCTGTCTACTTAACAGATTAGGTGGCCATACCTCTCAAATGCTACAGATTTTTGCAGAATGTCCAGATTTTGGCCTCATATTTTTGGTCTGTTCCACATAACATGTTTGATTTTCTGGATATTTGTGGGGAATCACTGAGGATTAAATGTACTAAATAACAGTCATTTGAGTTTCAGACTTCATATCTTTCAGAAAATGCATGGTAACACAAGACCTTTTATTCTAGCAACTTTCTAAGTTTATAAGAGCAATATTTAAAATTTGTCCCTATTTTGGGGACTTTTTCCCTGATTATTTTTGGCTTTGTCCAGATTTTTTATGCTAAGAAGTTGAGAGCTATGATTAGGTCATGGCTATAATTTGGCTCCTAGAAAACAACAAAGTGTAAAGACTTCTCATCTTCTCTTTGTCGATGGATTTAAAATTGTATAGCTCATCAGATAAGGAACTTGAAAGCAGAACTGTTTGTAGTCAAAACTTTTTCATATAATATAAGAATGTCATTTAGTCTTGATAAATGTGCAAAAGCAACACTTAAAGCAGGAAAGCTGCAGCACCAACAAAACAATAGTTTGGGACAAGAATGTGATATAAAAGAACTTGAGCAAAAGGGAGTGTATAAATATTTGGGAACTGATGAAGGATCAACAATAATACATGAACAAATATGAATAAAATGTAAGGAATATTTTAGAAGACTTAATTCTTAAAACAGCGTTGACAACTAGGAACACAATTCAAGCTATAAACCAATTTGCTCTTCCTGTCCTAACGTACAGTTTCAGAGTGATTGACTGGCCCCAAAAAATGTTGGATAGATTAGATAAGAAAACGAGAAGAATGCTTCATGCTCATCTAATGATTTATAAGAATCGGTGCATACCAACATTATATATTTCCCTATTCCGAAGGAAGTATGGGCCTCCTTGAAATTGCTTAAATGTTTAAATCTGCAATCATGGGACTGCATACACATCTGCTGACCTCACAAGACCCAAACATAGTGAAAGCTTTGAAATGCAAGGAGAATAAATCTAAGATGACTCCCTGCTTAGTCTAGCAGAAGCATATTGGCATCAAGCAGGAATGGAAATCAAACCAGAAGTAGGTAAAAATCAGGCAGCAGCGAACTGTGCCAAAAAAACAAAAGAAAGAATTTAAAGTGAAGGATCAGATGAGAAGGCAAGAAATGTGGAAAATGCATAAATATAGCTGCAAGTATAGAAAACTAACGGTTAAGGAGAGGTGAAATCAAGCCAAAAGATGAAAGGTTAATATTGGCGGCCCAAGATAGTGGGCATACATACACATTGGTTTACAAAGTCCATTGCACATGTGGGAGAAACAGACAAATGTTAGGTTTTGTAAAACAGAATTGGAAATGGTCGCACACCTTGTTGCTGGTTGTGGCATACTAATGGCAGAAGGACTGTATACTGAAAGGCATAATAATGTGGCAAGACTGTTGCACTCGGGATTGTGCAAACATTATGGAACTGACGTGGCTGAAAAACACTGTAAACATAAGCCACAAAGCATCACAGAAAATGATGAAGTCTATATCACATGGGATAACCCATTAACAACAGTTCAAAAGATAGATGCGAGAAAACCAGATATAGTTGTCCATGAAAAGAAGACAAAAGTAGCATTGATCATTGAAATTGCTTCACCCAGTGACTACAGTGTCTTGTGTACAGAGAGACATAGTCATAAAATATCAGGATTTGCAGGCAGAAATGAGAGCAGTGTGGAAGAAAGATACCCAGGCAGTTCCAATAGTAGTAGGAGTAACGGGTCTTTACAGTCGTGTTTAGATATGTTACCAGTACATCTAACTCCATACGAATTGCAGGAGTTATTAGGCACATTGAAGGTGTTGTGAAGAGCACTTTTGGCTGACATCAAAGATTGAAACAATACTAATTTCATGAACTTTAATCATACTTTGATTAGGGAATGGGATCCATTCCCATCATGGTATTAGAAACCCAAAATACTTGGGGAAATTAAAAACTAGAGAAAAGAAGTTTTCTACTCAAAGCTGTTTGTGGTAACCAAGAAAGAGGAGTCTTTGGAGACCCATATGAGACCTGTGCAATGCGAGTAACTTTGTTGCTCTAATGAATTCAGAGTACGCTTCCTGCAGTCTTTAGCCCCCTTGTTATTAAAAGATAACAGGATGACAGCTTTATTGCTATACACATGAAATATGCCTGTTGCATTGTTCTTGCTCACAAAGTGCAAGGACAGCACTTCATGTCCACTGTAAAGCATGGGCAAGACTGTGGCAGCCTCAAGTTTAACATTCTTTTCCTTTCTTTTTTTGGGGGGGGTGGCAGAGTCTTTACAAGGTCCTTGCATCCAGTCTTTGTGCAGGTAAGGATGAGAAGCATCCATGCATTTCTATTCCTAGACTGTTGTCTTGATTCCTTTAGGGGAGCATCAGAGAATTCTTGATTGTACTGTCATTCTCCAAAGTCTAGGCATGTCCTTGACTCTTAGGAAATTAACCTTGTTTTCCATCAACAGTTTTTAACCTTTCTGTCGGCAATACTATGCAACAGGACCTGTATGATATGAAATGCTTTGCAAAATGTGTTCCTTTTTTGTTAATAATGAGAAATGTGAAAAGCTGTATAAAACTGTCAGTCTTTTCAATGGATATACAGTAGTGATGCAAAATGGGACAGATTATGTGTTTTTAATTAGCTGCAACAGAGCTTTAAATAGTGAATCTGTTTTAGGTGCATGTGCACATGTACACAGTGACACACTGACTCAGTTTTGAACTCTTCAGTTATTTCTTGTCAAAAGCTATATTACCTTAATTAACTTGAAATTGTCTGATTTATCAGCTTTTCTGTGAAGGATGATGTATGGATTCAGATTTATGACAAAGCAAAAAGTAAAGGATGGCCAGGATTCCTTTAACAGCAGCAAAGTAGGAATTTTATATCCCGGTTTTCTTCATTACAGGAACTCCCTGTGGGGTTTCTTCGGGTGGTGATGCTTTCTAAGTCTTTGCCACACAACAGCTCATCTAGACTTTGCTGTTCACCTGGAGTTTTCAGTGGATTTTATTTGTCCAACTGGACAAGAACCCATTTTTATTGGATGCCTGGAATGAAACTCTCCACAGAATAAAAATTGCAACAGTAGATCAGTATCACTCTCAATAAAATTTGCAATGGTAATGAATATAAATATCAAACAAATCTGTAGAAAATAAACAAGATGAGTGCATTTGAGATAAATATGAAAGTAAGAAAAAACAGTTCTTTAGGATGAATACAAAATGAGCATGAAAAGAAATTGGTAATTAATGTTGGTAGCAGAAGGTAATGGTTTCCCCTGCAGAGTCTCACAAGAGGAAATATTGAGTGAGTTTGTTAAACAGTAGCATGGTGAAGTAACAGAGTTTTAGGCCAGTAGGGAAATCAAAAATATTTGAGACAGATTAAATAAGGGAATTAGTATAAAGAATATGAGGACATTTGGGGAAAAATAGATATTTTGGTATTCACCTACTGTGGAACAGGGCCAAGAGTTAGAAAGGAATTATTTTAGTAAATGATTACCGAGTGTTAGGTAATGACCCGATAGGGATTGGGATGGAGTTCCAAAAGCTGTCCACACAGGAGTATAAGCTGTTCCATGTAGATTTGTTTAGTAGGTTATACATTTCAGGTAGTTTGTCAGTTGAGCAAAGCTGTTCCTCTGGAAGGTAGTGGTGAAGGATGATGCTGATAACTGGGCAGGAAGAAGGGTTTCATGTTTGTATGCTAACAGTGGTTGTGTGAATGTTAGATGATTGAGGTAATTCAAGCCAGCTTGTGATTTAAGTACAGGAGAGTGATGGGTATGGCAGGGTTGATTGGCTGCAAATCTTTATGGACTACAAGCAGTAAAGGACCCTTTATTTGGACTGTTGATGAGAAGACTGGCTACTTTCCAATACGAGTAAGGTGATGCCTACAAATTTTGTCTGAGAGCCTTTTGCGGCCACCAAGTGTTTTTACAGGTCTGGGATAGATAGATTGCTGGTGTCCTTCATAGTTGGTGTTGCAGTACTAATTCTTAGGACATCCTGCCATGCAGAAGCCTTCGACCAGCCCGATTTCCAAAGTCTTTGTGCTATCTTCCGTTCTTTCTAGCTGTGTAGTCCAATAGACTTCATGTGTGTTTTTTAAAGCTTAAGGTCCATTGGTTGTCTCACGTTTAGAGTTCCTCTGCTTCCACATAGTAAGTACCCTGTTGGGGAAGTTTCTTTTCTAATTAATGTTCAAAAAAGTAGTAATCCAAAGGAAAAAAAAACACTAATAAACTGTAAATAAAATAAAAGGCATAGAAACGAGTAAATCAAACCACTTTAATCAAGAAACCAGTAAGCGCTTTCATGTACATAAGACTTTTTCAAACTGACATACATTTCTTTGAATCAAAATAAGAATAATGGCATCAAATATCCAGGCTTCAGGTAAAAAAAAAAATAAAAAAAACACTTTATTGTAAGAAAAAAAGTAAGCACTTTCACGAACATACAGATTGCTTCATCATGAAGCAATCTGTATGTTTGTGAAAGCACTTACGTTTTTCTTACAATAAGGTGTTTTTTTTACCTGAAGCCTGAATATTTGATGCCATTATTCTTATTTTGATTCTTGCTACAGTTTTTGGCATAAAATAGTACTCTTTGGTCCTGTTTTTGTCATTTTATACATTTCTTTGACCGAGCTTTTAAAACACAAAGTTACATGACATGAATAAATCACATGATATAACTTAAAGCACACGTATAAAAATACTAATGCTTTAAACACCTTTTTTATTAGTGCATTTTTTTTACCTTTGAATTACTGTTTTGTGGATTTTTGGTTTTATATGAGCAACCGTCAAGCTTTCTAACCATCCCTTTGGTTTTTACTTTGCCTGATATGCTGAATGGTTAATTTGTGTTAAATGCAGAAGGAGCCAATAATCATTCCAACAACCACCAAGATTATACCACCTACCTGTACACCTTTAACTGTGGAAGAGGTACTTTTAGGTTGTTTGGATTCCCCTATAGATCCCTTCAAAGAAGAAAGTATGTGTGCTGTGGGAAAATAACCCTCTAATTATGGGGGATTATTTAACAAATAAAAAAAAGCTCCTCTGCCTTAAAAGGCCGCAGTGGGACAACATCTAGTTTGAAAATTGCTTAGCAGCTCAAAGAGTACCAAAAGAACTAAGAGTCACCAAAATGCCCATAAGGGACAATCTGCCTAAAGAATTTATGGACAAATAGATTGAACTCAATCAAAAAGTAAGCATACAGTAAGCATACAGTATGTCGAAATGCTGCTGAATTTAAACAGAATGAAAGTTAATGACTTAACTGAAATCAAAGCAGCATTTCTTCATCTAAAAACTAGTATTTCAGCTGCTAATTTTGACCCTAGATTCTATTTAACACATGAGAAGTTAGTGAGAGAGAATGAGATTGTTAAAAAGAGGAAAATGCATACATTTAATGGAGATAAATCTGACTATGAAAGGGGAATGATGTATGCTTATGTGATTAGTGCAGAAATTCCCCTGACCAGTTGTGAGCCTCAAGGTCATGAAGGAAATGATGTCATTGAAGTAGAAATGCCCCCTGAGCACCAAGTGAGGAGGTCTGAATGTCTAACAGGCAAAGGTAACTGCCCTGCTAATATCATTGTAAGTAATAGCAACAAAGAAAGGGGAATTACCAACGAAAATGCTACAAATGCTTTGGGGTTGTCTGGTGCTGCATCTGGAGTTGTTCATCAAAATTTTCACCAGTATCTGAACAACCAAAACATTCGGATACACCAGAAAGACGGCACAGAAAACAAGACTTGGGCGATAGTAGTAGGAGCGTGGAGAAAGCAATATACGAACAACCAGAGGCAGTGGGGAAAGAAAGAAAAAAACAGAAAACTATCAGAAAAAGAGAAAGTGAGTTTACTTCTGACTTTATGCTGATTAACTTGTTGTCTTTTCCGTTTTTTGACCCAGCATGTAAAGTACTAAGTAAAGCTTGGAACTTTGTGCCAGCAGCAAGAGCTGAAAAGTCTGATGTTATTAATTGCCTGAGAGACAATGTTCGTAAACTCAATTTAAAAACTTTATTTTCAAATGATAACAGAGATGTAAATTTGTTCCTTTCTGTGAGTGTTTTTAATCCTCCTCTAAAAAAAGAACTAGAGATGTTTTTAAACATGTCTGAGTTAAATTGAAGAATTATTTAATAACAAGACTGAATATAAGTATTATAAAATGTCAGCTCGAGAGATCTTTTTTTTTTTTTTTTTTTTTTTTGAAAAAGGAAGAATGAAGAGTTGTTGATTCTCAGAGCTGACCAAGGCAATGCATTAGTTTTAATGAATAGGTGTATGTATAATTATAAAATATTAGAATTGTTGGTTGATGTACAGTTTTACAGAAATGTTTCATTTTTAGAGATGAGGCTTATTTTTGATTGATTCATTAATAGAATAATGTTTTTAAGTGGGATAATTACTGACACTTTGAGAAAATATTTTAAGGTATGCAGCCCTAATTTATGGTGTTATTTTTTTTTTTTTGGTCTCACTAAAGTTCACAAAGATCTGAATAATCCCCCTCTTAGGCCAATAGTAACCAGTGCCGGGAGTAAAACAGAAGCTGTGGCCATCTTTGTTGATAAACATCTTCAAAGGGTAGTGGAAAAGAAGTATTAAATGAAATAGACTGTTAACAGGAAACTTCCAAAAACTCTCAGGCCTTTACTTTAACAAATCAAAATCAAAGTTTTTGTTATTAAATAAAAAAATAGGAGGTACAGGTATCTGTAAACCATATTATTGGTTAGTAAGTTCCAGCTTTAGACTATTTGGGGAGAGTACTGTGTAAGAATATGGTAGAGATAGTAAACGCCAATTACACAAACATCATAGAATTAATCAAAACTGGTGAATAGATGGAATAATAACATTTGAAGACAGATTACAATTTATTAAAAATGGTCTTACTACCTAAAATATTGTATATAGCACAGGCTCTTATATTACTACCAGAAAAAATATTCCTTAAAGAAATTACGTCAGTTTTCTTAAAATTTTTATGGTACCCCCCCAAAAAGTGGCATTTTGCCATCATATTAGACAGTGGGAACAATGGGGGGGGCTAACATTTCCATATCTTGAAACATACATAAGGGCTTCCATACTCAAAACAGTGATAGAATGGGTAAATCCTTGATACTGTTCTAATTCGAAACAGTTACATTCTATCATACTAAAGAATGAGAATGATTTATCAAAAAATCTTAGTCACAGATAAAGATAATAGAATATGGTACTATTTGAGTATAAACTTACAATACAACATAAAACCAACCAAATTAAATCTAATCATATGTTTGACATTTTTAGGAAATTTATTAATATGAATATGGGCATAAAAATTTGGTTTGCATTACCAACTCCGTTTAGTATTACAAGGAATTTCCCTGACAAAGTACATTAAAGAGATTTTTATTTCATGGGGAAATGGGAACTTAATATGTTGGTTTCATTGCATAAAAAATCTACAGATCTTGGAAACACAACATTTAATGTCAGCCTATGGATTAACTTCAAATGATTGGTTAATACTGCAGAGTGTTTTAACATACTGTAAGGATGTATGTAGAATAGTAAACAATTCATCCTTTAAAAGTACCCCAAGATTCATAATTTGACTGTTTGAAACAATTTATAATAATACTAATACAAAAAATGAGTTGCCATACTTGTGTATTAATTGCTTATAAAACAGCTCCTAAAGTATCTTATTGGCAATATTTAACTAAATGTATACAGACTCCTTTATCACAAGAAGATAAGACAAATATCTTGCTGTCAGTTAAACTAACATCCCATTCACAATATTGGAGAATATTTTAATGGAAATATCTACATAGATCCTTTTCAACACCTGAGAAAATTTCAAAGGTAAACTCTTCCAGTAATAATTTATGCTGGAGATACCAGTCGTTAGTAAAGTTTCCTACAAGCAATATATACAGATAAATTTGGTTTGACTAAATCTTTAATCTTATTAAATGTAATTAATGATCCTCGCTTGAAAAAGAGGGACTTGCATTTAATATGGACCTTAATATGGACATACTAGCAGTAGCTAGAAAATATATAACCAGAAGATGGAAATCCAGCACAGCTCCTACCATGGAGGAATTTCTATGTTTGCTGAAGAAGTCTGTATTAATGGAGATCAAAACTAAAGAATTAAGAATCTATCCCAAGCCATTAGTTAATAACCCATGGAGAAAAGTTTTGACATTGACACCATGCAATTGGAATCGGACTCTTTCTGATTTAAATACAATATATCAAGATCATTGTCTTTACATAGACCTGTTATCTTAATCTATTTGTCACAATAATTGTAAATATTGTATGTAGTTAAGTATTTTATTTAAAGTACACAATCATTATCATGTTATATCTTCAAAATAAAAAAAATATTTGAGTAAAAAAGGTAGTGGAAAAGAATGACTACTATATAAAAGATACTTTTGACTTTATAAGTAAAATAAAGGAGGTTAAAGTTTTGCAATCTGATGTATTAATAACCTTGGACATCAGAGCTCTGTATACTGTTATACCCAATGATGAGGGGTTAGAAACAGTGCGTTTTGAATTAATTCTAGAATATTTTCTAAAGAGATGGTTACGTTACTAATAGAAATTTTAGAGGTAATATTTATAATTTCTTTAAATATAATGTGGGGAAACAGTGAATATTTTGAAAAGTATCTGTGCTGAGAACAACCCGCGGTGGTGGTGCTGCGGTAGCATTGTCGCCTCACAGTAAGACGCAGTCTGGTTCAATTCCCAGCTAGAGCGTCTTCTGCGTGGAGAGATGCGTGAATGGGCGTACCTTCATTGAAGGTTGTGTGTCAGGGCTGGTAACTCGGCACGTAAAAATCAACTACCAATCATTAGCGGACCGGAGTTCCGCTGTGGTGACCCCTAACCGGGAAAAGCCGAAAGACACAACAACATCTATGCTGAGAACATAGTAGTATTCAAAAAGTTTATTGACTATGTGTTTTTAATCTGGAGAGGGGGAGAAAATAAGTTTTTAGTTTGTGAACTATTTAGATACTGTTAGTTCTTTTTTAAAATTCACCACTAATCATCAGTTAGAAAATATTAATTTTCTAGATGTCACTGTTTATAAAGAACATGATTCCTTAAGAAAATATTAATTTTCTAGATGTCACTATTTATAAAGAACATGATTCCTTATATACCAAAATTTATAAGAAATCTATTTAGAATAATTCATATTTGTACTACACCAGTATGCACTCCAAAAAGATAGGCCAGTACTCTTACAAAGAATGATAATGATTTTGTTTATGAAAGCTAGAATATTATTCAGGCCTTTGCTAGTAGAGGTTATCCTGGGAAAGTATTAACAGAGACTGAGTGAAGTCTCAGAAATAAGGAATACAAAAACCTAGAGCTAAAGCTGCTAGCAAAGATTTTAGAACTTCTGTGTTAGTAATAGTGTAAATGTCTTGGCAATAAAAATAATTATTTCAAACAATTTGAAAATATTCATTCATGATCCTGATTTGAAAGAAGTATTGGGAGACTGTGCCCCTTTTTGTACAAAAGAGAGGGAAGAGTTTTAAAAACTTCTTTCAGGCTAAGTTAAAAGCCTCTAGTAATGTTATTGTAAACATAACAAGGATGTACAAATGTTTTAGTTGTAATTTGTGATTACCTTTTTTTTTGGGAGTGCAAGAGATTTTAGTTAATAATAGCATTATCTTAAAAGGTTGCTACACGTGTACATCTAGATTTGTGGTTTACTTAGTGAAATGCATGTCATGCCCTGCTTTTTATGTAGGGCATACTTCTAGAGAGTTATTCAGATGTATATATGAACATAAACATGCAGTGAGTATTGGTGATGAAAAAAATGCATTGGCTAAACATTATAAGAGAGGGAAATGTAGAGTGAATTTTAAATTTCTTGTATTAGATAAGATACAGGGATATGAGTTATGCAGTGCCGAAGATGAGCTAGGGTGGAGAGAATATTCTTGGCAGGTAAAATTAAATGCGTTCCATCCACCAGGACTTAATAATAGGAAGACTTTGTTGCTTTTTATTTTATTTTTTTAAAAGAAGTTAAAGCATTAGTATTTTTATAAGTGTGCTTTAAGTTGTATCGTGATTTTTTTTTTAAATTTTTTATGCCAAGTGATTTTTTTTGTCATGTGACTGTTTCAGTGTTTTAAAAGCTGGGTCAAAGAAATGTATGTCAGTTTGAAAAAGTCTTATGTAGACGAACGTGCTTACTGGTTTCTTGATTAAAGTGGTTTGGTTTGCTCGTTTCTATGCCTTTTATTTTATTTGTTGTAATGTTCAAAAAGGTTAGTAACTGTTTGTCCTGTGGGAAACAAATACTGCATAAAGATTTTCACTTCTTTTGCTTGGGGCCTCAGCACAACATCTCTAACTGCTCTGATTATGCTAGGATTTATGCAAAACCCCTTAAACACAGGGTCAATGTACTCGCATCTCATATGGAGTTTTTGTCATCTTCAGTAGTGTCTCATCCTCCAACCTCTGCAGGTCTCGCTCCGACTACTTGGTGTTATCTTGAAAAAGTGAAAAGATAAAAACCTTAGGGATTCATGGCTTCATTAAATCCAGAGAACCATCAAAACCTTCTTTTGATGCTTTTCTGACTAAAACAGCAAGGGAAGTAGACTTCCAAGACGAGGAAGACTTCTCATCCTCTGAAGATGAGAGAGAGCTCTCTTACTGGGGTCATTTACACCCCTAAGCCTAATCTGACTTTGAACCTGGGTGATGCTTTCTCCTCAGCTTCCCCACTTGAAGGTCTTTCCTTTGGAGACACATTGCACAAAATTAATGAAGTTTTTAACTGGGAAAGTAAGCAATTCTTCCAGGTGCATACACATTATAGGGAACTGTTCAGTTTACCTTGTCCTAGATTGTTGGCTATTCCTTCAGTACACATTGTACTAGATGATGTTTTTGAGGACATAGCCCTATGCCTTGACTACTTACCACCTGCAGCTAGGAAATCAGACTGATTTTACAGAGTTCTTGACTCGTAAGGTATCTCTACAAAAATCCCAAAGCTGATCTCTCTGTGCTCTCCACTGAATCCACTGACTGGGTTCCCAGAGGACCACCCAGGCATCCCTTACCAAATGACAGGGAGTGCAGACTACTGGACAGGTTTGGCAAAAAAACTTGTACCTCTGCAACCCTAGCCATGAGAGCTTTAAATTGCTAATTCCATACAATACAGTACTTGGAATCACTTCAAGATAAAATGATAGCAAAACTTCATTCCATGTCAGATAGAACCTTGTACATGGAGGTGCAGGACATAGTCAGAAGCTTTGCAGGTAGCCAGACACTTCTTGAAATATGGATACAATGCCTTAGATGCTTGTGCAGAGCAGCTGCCACAGGTTGTTATCCTCGAGACATGCATAGCTCAGAACTCAGCCACTGTCAGGCAAAGTGAAAGCAGTTATTGGATAACCCCACTAGATGAAGGGTTCCTTTTCAAACTCCAGCTGACACGTCTTCGGGAAACTAAACAAAAAAGGCAAACAAATTAAAACTGTCAACGAATTCTACTTGTCTTCAAACCTCAGTTACAGTAGAAACTACTCCTCTAAACCTTGACCCTTTCCACATAGACAAGACAAGGGGAGGCCTCCCTGTGGGGGAAAAATGAAGACAAGCCAAGAAATAGCAAATCTGGGCAGACAGTAACACAGAACAGCCATAAAAATTGGGTGCTGCCAAAAAAACAAACTGTACACAGAGAACAGCTGTGACTCTGTGACTGTTTGCTATCCTACCTCCCCCACCAGGGAAGGCTTTCCCACTTAAGCTTGAATGTTTTCACAGTAGACCCTGTGTTTGACCATGATCGGTATCATAGCAGCCTGTCCCACTGTTTCCAGTAATCCCTGATTAAGCAGTGAGATGGTATGGAGAACTAAGTACACTGACCAGAATTTCAGCAAAACAGGCATAAACATTTTAACTGCTGTGGAAGCAGAGGAGAAATAATCTTAATAGGTACAACAGGCCCAGGCTGTTTAGTCACTGTCACATGTCTTTATGCAGCATCAGATGCAGACTCCTGTATATGTTGTGTGTGTGATTTTTTTTTTTTCTTTTTTTAAGTTTGAGTTACTACTTCTATTTCTTCTTTACTTTAACCATTTTTTTTTCTTTTGTCAAATGTTTAGTTTTTTTTTCCATGTGATGTGAATGGTCCCTCTACTTCACCAAACCATTTCATTTGTCATCCCCTTGATTTCCAGGTCTTGGCCTTGGCAGTGCCAAACAATGTTCTTTTTTCCTAGTGTTAGGGGTTTAACAGAAATAATCAGTGGTGGCCCAGACCTGTGAGTGTGGCCCTCTGCCTCAGTGAGTGCCGGGGAAGAAAATGAGAGACTAGTGAAACAAACTTGCTAATTCCCTAGTCTCCTAATAATCATGGTTAGGAATAGGGGTTGTGTCCATAGAAAATCTTAAACACTATGCCTTGCATAAATCGTTAGTATAAAATGGTGGATTTGAAGGGTTTCCTGGTCTCCTAGTAAGCTTGGTTAGGAGGAGAGGTGGAGCCCATGTGTTAATCCTTAATATTCATGGGATCATTGGAGGTTACTAGGCTAATGGCCATGCGGCCCTTACAAGCCTACACAAGAGTTTATCCGCAGAAAAGAAACCTTGAGGGTTTGGAATGTGTATATGCTGTACTGTTGATGGTTGTGCTGTTGTTTGCATGTGTGTCATATTTGTCTGTTTCATCTCACAATAATTGTGTTCCGTGGCTGTTATTTAGATGCTCTCCAGTGTGCTGTCTTGTTGATTAGACTTTTAATATTAACCAACAGGGCTGGGCTGCAGTCCATGGATTGAGTTGAACAGTTTGGCAGCTTCACTCTGTTTTCTTGCTGTTTCACCCACAGCTCAAATGGAGTAAACCTGTCCTTAAATATTTTCAAACTACGGGCCAGAACTGGGTTGACTAGAGATTGTGAGAGTCTCCTGTCCAAGTTCTTGTGGCCAAATGTTCAGCTGTAATGGGTCCATTTAAACCAGTGATCTGTTCAGTCCAGTTTTCTTAACTGTATAGTATGCTGTGTAATATGACAGTGTTTCTCTTCAGGTTGTGTTTTCTTGTTCATAATGTTTTCCGAAACTTGGAATGGTTTCCTTAATATTCCCCATAAATTGTGCAGTACTGTTCAGCAACACTATAACTTGCGTATTCTAAATAATAAAGTTCTAAGGCTTTACTGTATTGATTTGTTGGGCAGTACATGTATGGTATGAAGTCTAATTATAGCAAAGAAAAATGATCAGCCATTTGTTTCAGCCATCCACATTGAGCAGTAATTTGTCACTCTGTGTATATTTTGTAGAACCATCCACTCTCCATTGTACAGTTATCTTTCAACTTGCACTGGAAACCATAAAAAATATAATTTGACGAGGAACTTGACTGTATTTGGTTCAGGCTAGCAAACTTTTTTGTTTTCTCTTTAGGCTGCCCTGGAAAATAAATTAAAAGCCTTTAATATTGGGAAGATGGCAGCAGCAAAAAGGACTCTCAGTAAGAAGGAGCAAGAAGAACTGAAGAAGAAGGTAGTGAACATACAGGCATGGTTGTGAGTGCCACCTTGCCTTGCATATAATAATGGATGTTGTCAACATGTAGCCCATTGACAGTGATTTTCAAAGTTATTGTATTACTACTATTGTAAGGATTCTGATTTTTCTTCCATGTAATGTTTTATTTATTTATTTTATTTGTTTATTGACATCTAATTACTGTGAAAGTCCAACTAGGTAGAAGCCCATTTTCAGTGCGGGCCTGGTGAGAAAAGCTCCAAGTTATTACAAAACAGTTTAAGAACAACAATTTTACAATCTTCAAAAATAAAAAAAAGTCATTCTTTTCTATTTTTAACTTGTTTTGGTAATAGCTGTCCTCTAGAGTAGCAGTTTATCCCAAAGGAGTTGTCAGCAGAAGTCTTCGGTGTTGATAACTGGGCTTCCTACTTGTAACTCTGAAAGGCATAGCCAACCTGCAGTCTCTAAGCCATTCTTTCTTGTACTTTGTATTTCTGATGACTGCTCACTTTGTTTGATTTGTTTAATAAAGTCAGTGCAGTATTTTCCTGAACAGTGGATGAGTACTAATATATAATTTATATATGTATGGATGTGTGATTTTTTTTTTCTTAAAACACTGTATTGTAGCAATTATGGGGTGCATCTGTTAATGTGAACAAGTCTCTGTAGTTAAGCTGAAGTTGGGACTTGAGAGATTTTATTTTTTTGATTATTTTCTAGTAATGTTTGCAGTACATCATTTTAATCAGAGTCTTTATCGTTTTGTCCTAACAGAGTTGTTAAATCATTTTGCCTTGCATTTAAAAGTAGGATAGGTTTCTTGTTTGTATGTGAGACCTGATAAAATGAGCTGTGATTGTGTACTGGAGTTGGCGCATTGATGTAGAGGGTTAGCTTTGCTACTTCACACCGATAGGTTTTCTAATGGGGTCTCTGCTGAGGTGCTTTCACTGCAGGGTCTGCATGTTTTTTCTGTGTTTCATTGGAGGGGAGGTGTCACTGGGATGGATAACCCAGTTTCCTCCTGTACCCAGCAACGTGCCATAGATAAACTCACAATAGTTCTACTTGCCTACAAGTGTCTGCTCTCTGTATGTGTGTGTGTGTGTGTCCATCCGTCTGTTGTCTTACAGACTGGCTTCCTGTTCAGGAGTGTTTGTTGTACCTTGAAACCCTATAAGTGTCCAATTAGGATCCATCTCCTCTGTCTACAAAAGTAGTTGGATGAAGCCATTATCAGAATAAATGTAAAGTTGTTGAAATGCTGCTGTTGGTGTACAAACTGTTTTTTCAACACGGGTCACTCTGTCTGAACTTGGAGATGATTCTGGTTGAAATTTGAGTTAGTAGTGTGAGTAAAACTTCAGGGTTGAATTTCTGTCTGTTAACAGTGGTGTCTTTTTTTTTTTTTTTTTTTATATAACATGTTCAAAACTGTTCCTCGTTGAATTCCCGTTTCGGGTTGCATTAGAGAATTGAGCTGTTCATAGGTTGGTCCTAGGCTTATACAAGCCTAGCCATAACAATTCCCTGGCTATTTCTTCCCACACTTTTTACTTCCCTGGACCCCTGTCTAGCAGGGCGACTGACGTGATCCCCGGGGTGAATTTCCTTTCTCCCATCCAATCGTCAAGGTTCCTTTTGAAGAGGACCAAAGAGGCACTCTGCTTGACATGTATGGGCAATCTATTCCAGAGTCTGGGGAGTCTCTGGGTCAGGAACCTATCCCTCCAGCATGTTTTGTTTATTGTGATGACAAGGTTTAGATCCCTGGAGCGTGTGGCTCTGAGGGATTGGGATTTTTTTTAAGTGTAGCATGTCCAACAGCTCTGGGTTTGACATGGCCGTGTATGTTAAGCAAAGATCGCCTCTGAGTAGACTATATGCGACAGAGTATAGCTGGAGTTTTTAAGGCGGTCAGCATAGGGCATCTGCTTTAGGCCTGTGATTCTTTTAGTGAGGTATTTTTGTGGCCTTTCCAGTTGTTGCAGATGTCTTGAGAGGTACATACCAAACTGGGCATTGTATTCTATAATGGGTCTAATGAGGGATGAGTACAGTGGGACAATGACCTCCTTTTTTCTGGATGAAAAGCCCTTAGTGATGAGGTGTGCCACATAGAAGGATTTCCTGACTGCTGTGGCGATGTGATTATCGAAGGTGAGACCACTGTCCACCTGTGTCCCTAAGTCTCTTATCAAACTTTTGGTGTTTAGTGCACTGCCACCTATATGGTAATTCACGGATACATGTTTTTCCCAAAGGGGATAACTATACATTTCTTGGCATTGAGCTTGAGCCCATGGCTCTGGCACCAAGCATCTGTTTCTGTAAGGCCCTTTTGTAGAGCATCCACATAATTTGGGGATTCAATAATGGCTCCCAGTTTGCAGTCATCTGCAAACTTTGTTATCCAGAGACCTTTAGTGCTGGCCTGTACTTCAGAGAAGTAGATGCCAAACGAGCGGTCCCAGGACTGAACCCTGAGGTACTCCACTTGTCACTTGTCTGGAGCTGGATTTGGAGTCGGCTACTTTTACAGTGTGGGTTCTATCAGTAAGCCAGTTAGCAACCCATTGGGTGACGTAGGGATTAATGCCCAGCTTAGTAAGTTTATCTACGATTCCAGAGTGGGGGATGGTGTCAAAGGCCTTGGCAAGATCTAGATAGGCTGTGTGGACCACCTTACCCTTGTCCATGGCTCTGGAGACTGATTCGAAGAAGTCAATCAAGTTCAGGAGTCAAGATCGGCCCTTCACGAACCCAAACTGGGTGGGGTCCAGTGTTTGAAGGTTGCCAATGTCTTTGTTTATAAGTTCCATGATAATACGCTCCATGGCCTTGCAGATAAGGCTTGTCAGACTGATGGGACGGTAGTTTCCGGGATCCAAGGTGGATCCCCCCTTGTGGAGTGGGATAACTGTAGCTGTGCGCCACTCAGTGGGCACGAAACCTGAGGTGAGTCTATGATTAAACATGACACTTAGGTGAGGCGCCAGTTCATTTTGTAGTTCATGTAGTACACAGCCCGGGATGTCATCTGGTCCCATGGATGCTGTATTCTTAGCTTTGGAGAGTGCATTTTTTACCTGTGTGGCCGTTATTACCGGACTTTGGCAATCTTCTGGTATTGAGATGGGCCATTTAGGGGGTGAGAGGGGGGGTGAAGTTGGCACTGAATCGATCTGCCAGGATATTGGCAATATCCTTGGGATCAGTATATTTAATGCCATTCTGTTTTAGCTCAGAGCAGATCCTTGACATAGTTATAGAATGCCTTGTTGTTGTCTTTGGAATCTTTGGCTATTTTATTTTTGTAACTAGCTTTGGAGGATTTTATGAGGGATCTCAGTTTCTTACTGAGGCTGGTAAGGAAGTTTTTTGCATCCTGGGATTTTCCTCTTTTCTGCAACGTTTACTTCCTTTTGTTGTAAAGTTTGTTTATGGCAGGGGACCACCAGATTGGCTTATTTTTTTTGGATGAGAGCATCTTGGTTCTATTTGGGATGGCATGATTTATGCATGAGTGGATGTGCTCGTACAGTGCCTTAGTGTAGGATTCAGCAGTTGAACTTTCAGCTCCCGTCTGCATGGGTGTCATGAAGTTTGTCACTTCTGACTTGCGTAGCATGAAGTTGGCTTTGGAGAAGTTTTTTATGGAGGTTTCCTTACTGGGGGGTGGGGGTGGGATGTGGATGTTAAGGGTGATTAGCTTATGGTCAGACGTGACTAACGAGGGGGTGACCATAGGTGTGGAGCATCGATTTCCCATGTTGATAATGACCAGGTCTAGGATATTGGAGCCCCTGGTGGGACTATGGATTAGTTGATCCAGGGCGTTGGAATTTTTGAATTCCAAGAACCGTTGGGCAAAGATGTTGGTACATGAGTAGCTTTCCCAGTTAATGGCAGGGTAGTTAAAATCACCCAGTATTAGGGTGTTTGGTTCTATCTTATGATGGTTCCATTTGAGTTACCTGAAATAAAGCTGAATTATAAGAAATAAAGTTAACTGCAGAACACTGCTCCTTGGTAGCTTTATCATTTTCCAGTGACTCTTTCAAATCTGACCCAAACCCTTACCAAAATATGAGAATGAAAATTTACCATGTGGGAACCTTCTGAATTGCATTTGAAGAGGATACTACAGCTCAATTGTATATGCTTTTTCAGAACCAAACTCTAGTGTATATGCTTGAGCTTTAATGCTTTTATGAATCTTATTTTTGAACACTTTGGAATTTGCTTTAGAGAGAAGATAATCTTCAAATATTGGCAGGACTAGCAATCCCCCTATTGCTTGAGACTATAGAAGCTTGGAGGAAAACTTTTATTTTGGCTTCACCAAATGCTGATGTTTTTTGTGTTTCACTGTTGCAGTCATCACACTTGGGTTATCTGCCTGCAGGTAGCCCTCAGTCGGCCCGAATACCAGAGTCTTGGGATTTCTGCATTGGAATCTGTCGCCTCTTCCATGACGTCAGGTCATCAGGGGTCTAAAACATGCAGCCGATGCCATTACATCAGCTTTTCTTGCCACGCGGGAGCCCTAAGCAGAAGCAGTTCAGAAGTGCCGGTCAGCCGCTACCTGAAATTTTCATTTTTTGAGTTTCAAGCCTGAAGTCTTCTAAAGATAGTACCCCGTTGGGGATCCTTTTTTCTTGCTCTAACCGATGTTAAGAAAAGTTAACAATTGTCTTGCCTGTGGAAAGCAATTACCTCACAGATATTTTCATTCTTACTGCGTCACCTGATGCCCAGACCACAGCATTCCTCACTGTCGGTTTTGCACCTTGCTCAATGCCAGAACTATTCGTCGTCGGGCTATCTTTGGCACTAAATTCTTTTTCTTTTGTTCTCCGTATTCTGAAATGGCTTCGATGAGCCGTCCGACTACTGATCATCTGAAAAAACGTAAGGATAAAGACAGACCGCATAGGTCCAAAACTGCCAACAACGCTTCTGTTAAGCTAGTCGCCAGTCCGCTAGTACTCAGTGAGGCACTTTCATAGCCCCTGATATCTACTTCTACAGATTCACAAGCCTCTACTGAGACCCATTCGGAGTCCAGTATGCCGCGAGATGCTTCTTCGACTATGGAACTTGTGGATGTCTCTACTTTGGATGGGTCCAGAGCTGCTGTGCAGGCACCGGTTTCTGAAGGTGTATTCAGACCTACCAATGTTCATATTAAACCGACTACTTCGTTTCTTACTAAAACTACTGAATTTCTCAGGCCCAGGGTTCGCACTATGCCTAGGAAACCGATGACCAAAGCGCATTCTCAAGCTCCCATGCCACAGAAACAAATGCTTAGAATGGCTGAAGACGTCATTACTTTAATTAGGGGAAGCCAGCCTTCCCCCTCTAAAAGACAAAGAACTGATTTTCCTTCTGATTCCACAGACAATGAGTCAGATGACTCTGACCCCTCTGATTACCAGGACTTACCCTTATCTACCTATGAGGATTCGGATGCAGAGGATTCCATTCCCTCTGCCTCCTCCCAGAGGACTTTTATTTCGGTGAAACCTTGCATACCCTAAGAGAGCATTTCCGCTGGGAATGCCAGGACTACCCACAGTCCAAAAAGAGACTCAGGGAATTCTTAGACTTGCCTTACCACAGGCCTCTAGCTATACCACCTGTCCTGGATATTGTAGATGATATCTTCATGGAATCCAGTCTTACCCCTGATACTTTACCACCAGCTCCAAGAAAGCCTGATAAGTACTATAGAGTACATGACTCTCACAAATTTATCTTTAAAAATCCCACTGCGGATCCATTGACCATTTCCCAGGGACCTAAAGGTATTAAGGCTACTATAGCCCAAAACCCCTACCCCTTCGGACAGGGATTCTAGGGCTTTAGACAGATTGGGTAAGAAGGTATATACCTCTGCAACTCTTGCCATCAGGGCTTTAAATTGCCAGTTTCACATGTTGAAGTACCAGCAGCATATTATGGAACTAATTAAACAAAAAGTGTTGTTGATTCCTGAGTGTGCAGAAAACAAAGATTTGCAAGAGTTAATGCATTCTGCAAACTAAGTTGGTAAACATACTTTTGCAGTGTGGTCTTGATGCCTTAGAAGCATCTTGCAGGGCTGCTGTCATTGGGTCTGTTCTGAGAAAGCATGCTTGGCTGATGGAACAAATCTTGCCAGACCATGTCAAAGCAAAATTAATAGATGCTCCATTAAACCAAGAATGTTTGGCACAAAAGCAGAAGTTGTTCTTAAAAAGATGGAGGAAAAAGCTAAATCTATGCAAACTGTTAAAGATTTCTTACAGGTACAGCCATCTAGATTCAGTAGGCATTGGCCTTCAAAGAACTGGTCCTTTCCAGTCCCTCCCAGACCTTCTCAGTCCAAACCCAGGGGCAACAGACCACAAAGACTACAGTCTCAGGGTATGCACAGATCTAAACAATGGAGTGCTCCCACCTCAAAATCAGGGAGTGGTAAGCCACCCCCTTATGGAAAAAGTTCACAATGACTTGTCCTTCATCCTTCCCAGCCATGCCCAAGTACTTGCACCCCTAGGAGGAAAACTCGCCCTCCATACAAAAAACTGGGAGTATATTACCCAGGACCAATGGGTCTTAAACATTGTATCCCAGGGATACAGATTCTACTTCCACTCACTGCCAACCCCAAGCGGATTGCCAGACCTTCCTCCAAACCAGTGGGCAGAGGCCCAAAAGCAAGTAGTTTCTCTTCTTAGTATCGGGGCTATTCAGTCTGTTCCCTCAGAGCAAAGGGGACAGGGTTTCTACTCCTGACTGTTTCTGGTGCCCGGAAAAGAGAACTCCTAGCGCCCTGTCCTGGATCTGTCAATTCTCAACACCTTCCTGGTGATACCAAAATTCAAAATGCTTACACTCCAGCAGCTGCTTCCTGTGCTAGCCAAGGACTCCTGGCTGGTCACCCTAGACTTGAAGGAAGCTTATCTGCACATCCCCATAAGGGAATCTTGCAGGAGATATCTATGTTTCAGGGCAGGCTCTATGCACTATCAGTTCTCTGCACTTCCCTTTGGCTTATCTACTGTGCCCAGGGTATTCACAAAGTGCCTGGCTCCAGCCATTGCATACTGCCTGCAGAGAAGTATTCAAATCTACTCATACTTGGAGGATTGCCTGATTGAGGCGGACAGTCTGTAATTGCTACTTCAGCACCTGACATTTGTAAAGAGACTCCTAACTTCTCTGGGGTGTACCATCAACGAAAAGAAATCACAGCTGGTACCCAGCCAGAAGATTGTATTCCTGGGCGCAAGCTTGAACACAACTTCCCAAATGGCATTCCTCACTCCAGAAAAGCAGGTTTATTTGACAAATTACTTCAAACTACTGGCCACCCAAACCAGCTATCTGCAAGAAAAATACTGCAAGCCCTAGGGTTCATGGCTTCATGCATTTTCCTAATTCCATATGCAAGACTGCATATGAGGAAACTTCAATGGTACTTACTCTGGTATCAACATTCTCAGGACCTGGAAACCGTGATTCTGTCATTCCTTGCCTAAGGACAGAGTTCCTTTGGTGGGCAGAGGCTTGCGAACACAACAAGGAACTTCCTTTCACTCATCTCTCTGCTGCCCAAACCCTGACAACAGATGCATCAGACTATGTAGGGGGGGGGTCACATGGCAGGCAAATGCATTCAGGGCAAATGGACCCATGGGCAAATTAACCTGCATATCAATCAAAAAGGAAATGTTAGCTGTACAGAATGCTCTGGCAGTCTTCAAATACCTTATCCTTTCAGGACAACTCTTGATAAAGACAGACAACACCACATATGTTCATCGTGTTTCACTGTTGCAGTCATTACAGTTGGGTTATCCTGCTGGCAGGCTACCCACAGTCGGCCTGAATTCCAAAGTCTAGGTCCGGTGTCGGTTGCTGTCGCCTCCTCCCTGATGTCAGTGCGCCAGGGGTATAAAAGATGCAGCCGACTCCATTTTTTTCAATCTTTCTTGCCGTGTGGTGCCCGAAGCAAAAGCAGTTCGCAAGTGCCGGTCGGCCAACTCCTGAGATTTTCAAATTCGAATTTCAGATCCGAAGTCTTCATTAAAGCTAAGTACCCCGTTGGGAAAACTTTTTTCTTGCTCCAGACCGATGTCAGAAAAAGTTAATAATTGTATTTCTTGTGGGAAGCAAATACCTCATAAGGATTTTCATTCTTATTGTATTCCTTGCCTAGGCTCTGACCACAACTTTGCTAGTTGTCGGTTTTGTGCTAGATTTAACCAACGCACTGTTAAGCGTCGGTACAATTTTGCATTCCATTACTTTGGCAGAAGATTCAATTATATAATGCCGTCGGAACAGCCGACTACCAGAGTTTATAAAAAGTGCAAAGAAAAAGAAAAGGACAAGCATCCGAGATACAAAACCGATGACGAGGCTTCCGCTAAGTCTGTCGCCGGTTCTCATTGAGACGCTTTTGCAGCCCCTGACGTCCGCTACCTCAGAGCCACAGTCCGCTTCCAACTCCCATGTGGAGCCGACTAGGCCGCTGGAAACTCAAGGTATTGGACACTCAGAAACTATTCCCTCAGATGGGTCCGGAGCCGCTGAGCAGGCATCAGCTTCTGAGGGTGTTTTCAGGCCTACACAGTTATATGTGAAACCTACTTCAGCTTCAAAGGCAAAGACTAAAGCAGCTCTAAAGACAAAGAAACAATTACAGCATTCTACTGGACAGGCCACCATGCCTAAAAAACAGATGCTTAAAATGGCCGAAGACCTAATTACTTTGATCAGGGGTTCCCATCCCCCTCCTGATAAGAGGCCTAGGCAAGAGATAGAATACAAATCTTCAGACCAGGTTTCCATTTCCTCTGATTCCTCCTCTGAACAGGAATATTCTATTCGTCCTTATGAGGATGCTGATGCTGAAGAATCTATCCCTTCAGCCTCTCCTCCTGAGGATTATTCTTTTGGGGAGACACTGCAAACTATGAGGGAGCATTTCCGCCAAGATTACTCAGAATCCAAGAAAAGGCTCAGAGACTTCCTTTTATTGCCTCAGCACAGGCCCCTTGCTATCCCACCTGTTTTAGACATTGTAGATGATGTATTTTCAGAGTCCTGTCTGTCTCCAGACTCTTTACCACCAGCCCTTGTTAAGCCAGACAGATACTATAGGACTCCTGATTCACATACATTTCTTTATAAAAACCCTGCTGCTGACCCAGAAACCATCTCTCAGGGTCCCAAAGGAGTCAAGGCTTCAACTGCAAAAAACCCTGTCCCCTCTGATAGGGATTCTAGGGCCTTGGACAGATGTAGTAAAAAGATTTATACACCAGTCTTCCGTCTCTGCTTACATGTGGAGGATTGTTAGTGTCATGGTCACTGTCCAGACTGGCAGTATTGTCTGAGATCAGGGGTCCATCTCTGGGTATACAGTCCTGATCTGGATATTTATAGCACTTTGCCACTCCTCATCAAGGATGGCCACTCCACTTGATCTTAGTTTTCAGGACACCTCATGAGCAGTTGTCATCTATATCACAGCCTGTTAGTAGCACACCATTACTATTATAGTGGAATTAGTAGTAGGTGCAGATAAACATGTAGTGGGACCTTCGCCACATCACAGTAGAAATTTGTGATGAGTGCTCATCAGCTCAAAATTGCCATTTCTGCATCAAGCCATAGTCGTGGTGGCCCCCCATCTCTCAGAAGGGAATTGGCTATCACATAAACTCTCTGACCTGGAGACCCCTGTCTCTGCTTCTTATGATACGCACAGCCACTTATTGTGTATAAATGTGTCATGTCCTAGTCACCTTCGTATATGATTACTGACAACTTTCACCCTATCTCTCTCCTTCCTGAAGGGTAATTCTAGGAATGTCCGATGTACAGTGTGGCTTGACCATGCACTGACTGGCATTATCTGATGTCAACACAACATGCATCACATTTGATCTACATGATACTGCATTATCTCTGTGTTCTTGTCAGAGCCCATAAGTCTAGATGTGATGCCTCTGCTTTGCCTGTGCTACACCTCTTATGATCTGGCAGAGAATGGTTATGCAGGTGATGGTTGCTGCTCTTTAGTCATATATTGTATAATGGTGTTGACATGCCTTTCCTGTCAGCCTTCTGTATTCATGGCTCACACTATTATCTTGAGGCAGCCCAGCTAGTCTCCTTAGTACAGTATTATGGAGTGTGTGCCATGCTAAGAACACCAGCATAAGCATCACAGACTATCCATGTGCAACTAACAGTGGGTAAAACTGCCTTCCAGTTTATAGCCTGCTACAGACCACCCTCCCAAACCCAGGAACCCCACTCTGCCTTCCTGAGAACACTGGAAATATGAAGGTCTCTCCAAACACCATTATATTGGGCGACTTCAACTACCCAAACATAGACTGGGAGCATTACTCTAGCTCCAACACCCTAGCCCAAAGGTTCCTAGAATTTATAAACTCAAATGCTATGGAACAACTTGTTACCACTCCCACAAGAGGGGAAAACATACTGGACCTGATCATCACCAACATGGGGACTCTATGCTCCAGACCAGAAGTGTATCCCTCACTGGTAAGATCAGTCCATAAACTAATCTCACTGGATATTCACATCCCTACCCTACCCCCTGCCCAGAAAACCACAGTGAAAAACTTCTCTAAAGCAAATTTCACACTCCTCAAAACCGAGGTGGAATCCTTCAAAGCCCCCGAGCCTGTGGGAAATACGGCCCAGACAGCAGAATCCATTATAAACGCATTCTAGGAACACCTTCAGGAATGCATGGATCATGCAATCCCAAATAAAACCCAAGACCCAATCCTCCAAAGGCAGATGTCCTGTCTGGTGGACCCCAGCCATAAACTATACAATAGAAGGAGGAAGCTACTACATGATAGAGCAAAATCCCAAAAAGGGAAGGCATCTCTGATCAGTATTAGCAAAAAACTACGGGCACTCATAAAATTGTCTAAGGCCAGCTTCGAGAGAAAAATTGCACAGGACACTAAGGATAATCACAAGGCTTTCTTTAGTTATGTTAGTAACCTGGGTGGGAATTCCCAGATATGCTCAGAATTAGTTCAAAATGACAAAAAAATACATCAAACCCACAGACATTGCCAACATCCTAGCTGACAGGTTCAGCGCAACCCCCCCCCTCCCCACCAAAAGGGCAAATATCTATCCCAGCAGAGTGCGGCCCTCCTGACATCTCAGATGCTCAGGTAAGAGCCCTCTCCAAAGCAAAACACAGCATCAATGGGACCAGGCGGTGTCCCGGCTGCGCCTACATGAACTCAAGAAGAGCTAAACCCAAACATAAAACTACTGTTCAATCTCAGCCTTACTACAGGATATGTACCCAAAGAGTGGCGTACAGCAACAGTGGTCCCTCTCCACAAAGGTGGTGCCTCAACGGATCTTGGAAACTATCGCCCCATAAGCCTGACTAGCTTGGTCTGCAAAGCTATGGAAAGGATCATCATGGACCTCATAAATAAAGATATTGGGGACCTACAGACACTGGATCCTACCCAGTTCAGCTTTGTTAAGGGCAGATCCTGCCAGTTAAACCTGGTCGATTTCTTTGAAACAGTCACCAAGGCCATTGACGAGGGGAAGGTGGTCCACACAGCCTACCTGGACCTCGCAAAAGCCTTCGATACAATACCCCACTCAGGCATTATAGATAAGCTCACCAGCTTAAATATAAACCCCTATGTCACTAGATGGGTTGCAAACTGGCTCAAGGACAGAACCCACATGGTTAGAATTGCTGGAGCCATGTCAGACACCAAACCAGTTACAAGTGGCGTCCCACAAGGCTCAGTCCTGGGACCTCTCTTGTTCGGTATATATTTCTCGGAGGTACAGGCCAACACGGAAGGACTGTGGCTGACCAAGTTTGCAGATGACTGCAAACTGGGCGCCATAATAGACTCTCCAGCCGCCACAAGCATCCTCCAAAAGGGCCTCATAGAAACAGACAACTGGTGCCACAGCCATGGCCTCAAGCTAAACGCCAAAAACTGTATAGTCATCCCCTTTGGCAAAAACAAAGTGCCCACAAATTACCACATAGGTGGTAATCCATTAAGTACAGAAGAAGTAATTAGGGACCTGGGGACCCAAGTTGATAGCAGTCTCTCATTTGACAACCACGTGGCCAAAGTGGTTAGAAAAACATTTTATATAGCCCACCTAATCATGAAGGGATTCACATCTAGATCGTGCCTCTTTACTCATCCCTCATCAGGCCCATAATTGAGTACAATGCCCCTTTTGGGATGTACCTTACCAGACACCTGCAGGAACTGGAAAGACCCCAAAAGTACCTCACCAAGAGGATCAAAGGGCTCAAACAGATGCCATATGCTGCCCGGTTAAAGAAACTCCAGCTCTACTCAGTGGCATACTGCCTGCTCAGAGGCGATCTGTGCCTGACGTATAAAGCCATGTCCAACCCGGAATTAATGGACATGCTGCACCTCAGAAAATCCAAATCCCATCGAGCTATGCGCTCTAGAGACTTGAACCTCAGCACTGAAATAAATAGGACATGCTGGATGGACAGATTCATAACCCAGAGGCTCCCTTCACTCTGGAATAAATCCTAGTCCAGGTTAGGCAGAGTCCCTCATTGACTCTCTTCAAGAGGAATCTTGATGAGTGGATGGGAGATCGTAGGTTTACCCCGGGTATCACTTCTGTGTCACTGTTAGACAGAGGCACAGTATACTAACGTCGAAAAAAGGCATAGCAAAATTAATTTAAAATGGGTGGCGAAAGCCAAACACACTCTGGCTAGGCTTATAAATGCCCTAGGGCAGATAGCCTAGTATGAACCTATGAACTTCTGCTACCTTGGCAGTAAGACCTTTAAATTGCCAATTTCATATGCTTAGATATCAGCAATATCTTATGTCACTGCTTAAACAGAAAATGTTAACAAATTCAGGTTGTGCAGAAAACAAAGAAATGCAGGATGTAATGTGATCCTATCTCGCCTACATTCTCTACAGATGGGTTCGGAGCCGATCCTCGGCTCCGACTCGGCCGCTATACAATAGAACGCAGTCTCTTATTGGCTGAGTTACCTCATATCCCAGGATGCACCACTACCACTTCCCCAGATCTCGTTTGCTGCTTTTCAGCATAGACGTGGTCTCGGATTTGGCTGAGCTAAGTATCTCTACTCAGAAATTTTTTCTGTCTGAATTTTGGTAAAAACTTACCCAAAAGCTGTTTTAACAGCTATTGTTGTTATGTGATTGGTTTTGCTATATTTTTTGTGGTAAATTGTGTTTTGTTTGTTAGTTAAATCGGTGTTTAGCGGTCCCGTTTAAGTTAGAGGGGCCTAGACCTACCCTAGGCGTTTAAGTTAGAGTCTAGGTTGTCTGTTCCATTTTATTTATTTTTCTTGTAGTCGGTGTTTAGTGTTTTATAACCATGTCTAAAGAACATAGGCCATCCGGTTTTAAAAAATGTGTTAAATGTAGTTATAAAATGTCTATAACAGATGACCATTCCTTATGTGTTTATTGTTTAGGTCCCAAGCATCTTCAGGAGTCCTGTAGCGTTTGCCACGCTTTTTCCTCTAGCGTCCTCCAAGAGTGGAAAAATAAATTGATCTTAAAAGGGCTTATTACCCCTTCCTTTGAGGAAGCCCTATCTTCCTCCTCTTCTTCACCTTCTAGGAAGAAGAAAAATCCTTCGGCTCTGACCAGCCCATCGGATCCGGCAGCAAAAAAGTCTCGGCAGGCTTCTCCGTCGGCTCCACGGACTTCGGAGCCGAGGGCGGAACGGTCTGCCTCGATGTCTCCAGCCTCGACTCCTCTGGTTTCGGAGTCGAGAGCTCGGGCATTGAGAGGCGTGTCACCTTCATCGGCTCCACTGCCTTCGGAACCGATGGGGGTTGCCCGCTGAGACTCTTCCCCTTCGGTGCCGAAGTCCTCATCGGCTCCGAGGGAAATTGCAGTAGTAGTGGAGTCTCCCTCGGCGCCGATACTTCTAGAACCATTACGGAGCCGGTCCCCCATTCTTTCGGAGCCGGCGAAGTCGACTCGGACCCGGTCGGTCTCTTCTCGTTCTTCGAGGATGTCCGATTCGGACTTAGGGTGCTTCAAAGGCTTTTCCAGTCTCCAGTCTTCGCAAAGTTGATCTCGGCTCCAGCCCAGTTGGCTTTGGAGCCGATCTCCCATCCTGCTACATCGATTCCTCCTCCAACAGCCTCGGCGCCGTTGGAGTCGGTGTTGGTGGAACCGGTGGAAGTTATCGGGTCGGTTCCGACTCTAACTTCAACCCCGTCCCTCGGGTCGGGGCTCGGTATGCAGACCTCCTCTGTCGGCCCCGGGGGGGACGCTTCGGGCCCGATCCTTTCGGTTCCGAGCCTCCCTCTCAGTGCGTCGGCTGCAGGGGTTCCGACTGCCGTTGTGGTCTCGGGGGCTGAACCATCCCAGGACTCTGGGGGTCCAGCCTTCGATGCCATGAGAAGTGCCTTGGCCAAATCCTCTGTAGCCACTTCGACCATTTCACCACCACCTTCCCTGGGCATGGAGACTGGCGCTTTTGCAATCCCCCTGTCTCACGACAGCGGAGCCCCTGGGCCTGAGGTTACCCCCATTGGGGGTTCCCTTCTTCCTGGAGGTCCCTCCGACACGCTTTCGGAGGAACCTCCCAGGAAGAAACAGTGTAAGAGGAAACACGTCGACTCCCCTGATGAGTCTCTCACTTCGGATACCGACCTCGATGATGCGGAGGGGTCCCCAAAGTCGTCCTCGGAAGATGTCTCCTTTGCGGACATCTTAGAGATCCTCAAGCAGCGAGGCGACTGGCAGTCCAAACCCCCTTCTGCTGAGGAGTCTGTTTTCCTCAAGGCCTTCGGGGCTCAGCCCTCTGCCTCCTGGGTGTCTCCGCCCTTCGATGAGCTTCTGGATTTGATCTCTCGAAGGGTGTGGGAACACCCGGATTCTGTGGAACCGGTGCCAGCTCGCCCCAATAAGTTCCTCTCGGCTCCCCCGGGCAAGGACTTTTTATCGAAAGGCGTGGCTGTAGATGCTATGGTGGTGGCATCTGCCACCCAACAAGATGTGGCAGAGGCTTTGACGTCCGTCCATCCTCCTAATAAAGAGTCTAGGAGCATGGATCGGTACGGCAAGCGCCTTTCTTCAGCGGCCTTTACATTAAGGTCTCTGAATTACCTGACACATTTCACCAGACTACAGAGGGATCTGATCAAGGAGCTTTCGGATACCCTCTCTGGTAACTTACCTGAGCAGTTGACTCAGACGGTTAACTCCCAGTTGGCTACCCTGTCTTCATTATCTAACTCGTCCATGAGGCTCATTTCTTATGCGGCCGAAGGAGCGAGTAGAGCGGCTGGAACAGGTGTTGCTCTACGGAGACAAGCCTGGCTACGCCTGTGTCACTTTGCGGAGGCCTTTAAGTCTTCCTTTGCCGACGCCCCCTTTGATGGGTCCTCACTGTTTGGACCCAAGGTAAAGGACACATTGACTCGCTGCGAACAGGAGGGTAAGACTTTAACTGCCGTAGGAGCCTGGTTTTCCATTCCCTTCAGACCTTATCCCAAGGCTCGAAGAGGAGGGAAAATGTGGTTCCGTAAGACTCAAAAGGCTTACTCTTCGCAGCAGAGCGATCCCCCTTCTAGAGGCAGAGGAGGGGGAAATTTTTCAGGGAGGCGCCATCCCAGAGGCGGCGGAGGCCCCCGCAACACTGGAGACCGCGAGTCCTTTCGTGGCTCCTCCTCCTTCCACCATCCCTGAAGGAGTACCCGACTGTGCAGCTCCGGAGCCAGTCGGGGGTCGCTTTTCGAAACACCCTAAAGGCCTGGGAAAATATTACTCAGGACCAATGGGTGCTTCGAATCATCGCCGGAGGTTATACCATCCCCTTTGTTCAACCCCCTCCACCAGTCCAAAGAATCCCGGACCTGCCACCCAGTCAGCAGGATCATGCAGCCAACGAAATATCAAAGCTGCTTCAAAAAGGGGTCATCCAACCTGTCCCCGCAGACCAGGCCAGATCAGGGACTTACTCAAGATTCTTTTTGGTGCCAAAAAAGACCGGGGACTTGAGACCCATTTTGGATCTCAGCAAACTAAACTGATTTGTAAAAAAGTCCAAATTCCGGATGGTCACATTGCAATCCATTCTCCCGCTTTTGGAGAAAGGTGTTTGGATGTGCTCCATAGATCTCAAAGACGCCTACTATCACATTCTGATAGATCAGGCGTCGAGGAGACACTTACGCTTCAGCCTAGGAGACAGTCATTTCCAGTTCCGAGCACTGCCCTTTGGTCTCACCTCAGCCCCCAGGGTGTTCACCAAATGTTTGGCGGTGGTGACTGCTCACTTGAGAAGTCTAGGATTCCAGGTGTTTCCATACCTAGACGACTGGCTCCTAACTGCCACCTCCAGGCATCTACTCTTGGAAAACCTAGCAGCCACTATCACACTAGGCAACTCCTTAGGAATCACCTTCAATTGGTCAAAATCTGTATTGCTACCATCTCAGCGTATTCTGTTTATTGGTGCAGAAATAGACTCAAGGCAGATGCGAGTCTATCTCCCTGCGGAAAGAATAGCGATGCTCCAGCTTCAGGTTCAGGCTCTGCTCCTCAAACGTCGTGCTCCAGCAAGAATGGTCCTACAGCTGTTGGGCTCCATGGCAGCCACCATTCTTCTGGTCCCCTTGGCAAGGTTGCACATGAGGATACTTCAGTGGCTCCTATCAGTCCAGTGGTCTTATCAAGACCTTCCCCTCAGTCACCACATACTGATCACAGACACATGCAAACAGGATCTTCGTTGGTGGCTTCTATCCTCCAACCTGAATCTAGGGCAACCCTTCGTTCCCCCACTCCCTCTGCCACATTGACTACGGACGCCTCCCAGACAGGGTGGGGGGGACATTATCTGGACAGGTCGGTCCAAGGCACGTGGCACTCCGACGAGAGTCTTCTCCATATCAATATCCTGGAGATGAGGGCGGTGCTTTTAGCATTGCAAGCACTGCACGATCACCTCCCCCAGGGTACGATTGCCATTCAATCCGACAACATGTCGGTAGTCTGGTACTTAAACAAGCAAGGAGGAACCAGGTCCTACCCCCTTTGCAGAGAAGCCATGAAAGTATGGGATTGGGTGATTGCTACCAAGCGTTTCCTAGTGGCAACGCACATTCCGGGGAAATCCAACGTGATAGCCGACAGACTGAGCAGAATTATTCTCTCCCCTCACGAGTGGTCCTTGAACGATAGAGTGGTAATGCAGATTTTCACAAGATGGGGAGTCCCTTGTTGCGATCTCTTCGCAAGTCCCCTCAACGTGAAATGCCAACACTTTTTCACTCTGACCCCAGTTCCGGGGGAGATCCCCAAGGACGCTCTAGTCCACGTTTGGCCCTCCGGTCTGCTATATGCCTTTCCACCGGTTCCCCTTCTCCCCAAGGTGATTCAGAAGGCGATTCGCTTGAGAAGCAAAATGATATTAATCGCCCCATACTGGCCTCGACATGTCTGGTTCCCCTTTCTTCACAGATATGCATTGGAGGGTCCTTGTTTCCTGGACCAAGTTCCGGACCTTTTGACTCATCAGTCAGGACAGCTCCATCAGTCCCTCCATTCATTGAAGTTGGCAGCCTGGCTACTCCTCTTCCAACCATAATTAGGAGCCATTCCTTTGCCCCTGAAGTCATGCACATCTTGTCTTCGGCCCACAAGACTTCTACGAAAAAGATATATAGCAGTAAATGGAAGAGGTTTGCTATTTGGGCCCAACTCCGAGGATTAAACCCAATGACAGCCTTGGTATCAGAAGTACTGAAGTTTTTAGCTTCCCTATTCAATCAAGGGTTGCTCAGTGTCTACCATCAAAGTACAATTGGTGGCTATTTCCAATTTTCATGAAAGTGTGGAACCTCCTTTAATGAGCAACAAGTTGTGCAAAGCCTTTATTAAAGGAGCTTGGCTTCTACGACCCCCTATATCTCAACCTGCACCTCCGTGGGACCTTAACGTGGTATTAGGTGCATTAACCTCATCCCCCTTTGAGCCGGCAGCAACCTGTGATCTAAAATTCCTTTCTTGGAAGACTGCCCTTCTAGTTGCTCTTACTTCAGCCAGACGAGTTTCAGAACTTCAAGCCCTATGTGTTAAACCACCATACTTGGTATTTCACAAGGATAGAGTATGTCTTAGACCAAACCCATCTTTTATACCAAAGGTTTGTTCTAATTTTTGTCTACAACAATCACTAGAGCTACTGGTCTTCTTCCCCAAGTATTCGAATAGAGCTGAATATACTTTTCACTGCTTGGATGTGCACAGACAATTACGTTTCTATTTGGATAGGACACACAAAGAGCGAAAATCAGATCAACTGTTTGTGTCCTTTTCGGATAATAAATTAGGCAAAGCCGTCACAAAAGTCACTATTGCCAAGTGGATCAGGGACTGCATCAATCATGTTTATCTCATCTCAAATAAGGAACTTATAGTTCCAGTGAAAGCTCATTCTACTAGGGCTATGGCCACTTCGGCAGCTTTTCATTCCAAGCTCTCTATTGGCGACATTTGTGCGGCTGCCACGTGGACATCTTCACACACCTTTGTTTCTTACTACAAATTAGATGTGGCATCCAGGGGTCGAGCTTCCTTCGGTTCCACAGTTCTCAGGAGTGTTTTCCAGTGAGCCACCCAGGAATTAGGTGCTAGGGATGCTGTCCCATCTGTAGAGAATGTAGGCGAGATAGGATCACATTACATCTTTTAGTTATGTACTTACCATAACTTTAGATGTATGGGATCCATCTCGCCTACATTCCTAATAACCCACCCTCCTTCCCCCTGCCTCGTAGACCAGGAGAGACCGGACGATCCGAAATTGAACTTCTTTCCTCTCTTGAAAGACCTGAGAATGTTATAACAATAGTATGTTTCTATCAGCATGAGTGCGGACAAACAAGATCTGGGGAAGTGGTAGTGGTGCATCCTGGGATATGAGGTAACTCAGCCAATAAGAGACTGCGTTCTATTGTATAAGAACCCATCTGTAGAGAATGTAGGCGAGATGGATCCCATACATCTAAAGTTATGGTAAGTACATGACTAAAAGATTTATTGCATGCAGCTGAACAAGTAGGAAAGCATACTTTGCAATGTGGTTTTGATTCTCTAGAGGCCTCCTGCAAGGCCGCTGTTACAGGTTCTGTCATTGGGAGGCATGCTTGGTTAAAAGAACAGAATCTGCCTGATCATGTTAAAGCAAAACTCTTAGATGCTCCATTACAGCATGGTACTTTGTTTGGTGTTAAAGCAGAAGAGGTGTTGAAGAAAATGGAGGACAAAGCTAAATCTATGCAAACAGTCAAGAATTTCTTGCAGGTACAGCCTCCCAGATTTATCAGGAACTGGCCTACAAAGAATTGGTCCTTTCCAGTGTCAGACAGGCCACAAAGAGGCAGATACAGACACCTCAAAGACAGATCACAGCCCCAAGGCTCATACAGGCCTAAACAATGGGGTGCTTCTACCTCCAAAAGCAGAGAGGAAAAATTACAGCCATACAGGAAACCGTCTCAAAGACTTTCCCCTGCCAGCACCAAGCAGTTATCTTCTGGCAGCCCCTTTGGGGGGAAAACTAGCACTTTTTTCACAAAATTGGCACATGATCATCCAGGACAAATGGGTCCTAAATATAGTATCACAAGGCTACAGGTTCCACTTTCACACCCTGCCAAGGCCAGACAGTATGCCAGATCTGCCACACAATCAATGGGCAGAGGCACAAAAACAAGTTTCATCCCTCATGGACATGAGAACTATTCAATTAGTACCACAGCAAGAGCAGGGACTAGGATTCTACTCAAGGCTATTCTTGGTGCCCAGAAAGGACAACGCCTGGAGACCAATACTGGACCTGTCTATCCTAAACACATTCCTGGATATTCCAAAATTCAAAATGTTAACTCTGCAGCAGCTTCTGCCCATGCTGGGCAAGAGGGCTTGGCTTGTGACTTTAGACCTAAAAGAGGCATACCTGCATGTCCCAGTCAGACAATCATGCAGAAGATACCTCAGATTTGTAGCTGGCTCAATGCATTACCAATTCTCTGCACTACCCTTTGGCTTCTCTACTGCGTCCAGGGTCTTCACAAAATGCCTGGCACCAGTGATTGCATTTTGCAGACAAAGAGGAATACAAATATATCCTTACTTGGATGACTGCCTTATTCAAGCAGAGAACAAGGACATTGTACTACAGCATCTGACATTTGTAAGACGATTACTAACAGGTCTAGAGTACACAGTAAACGAAAAGAAATCAAAACAAGTACCCTCTCAAGAGATAATATTCCTGGGTGCAAGCTTAAATACAACTGCCCAGATGGCTTATCTCACGCCAGACAAACACAGACAACTATTTATTTCAAAATCTTGGCAACAAAGACCCAGTTATCTGCAAGAAAAATTCTGCAGGCTTTGGGCTTCATGGCATCCTGCATTCTGCTAATTCCATATGCAAGACTGCATATGAGGAAACTTCAGTGGTATCTAAAAAGTGTTTGGACTCAACATTGCCACAGCCTGGAAACAGCGATTACCCTCATTCCCTGCCTGCAACAGGAGTTTCGATGGTGGGCAAAAGCCTGTCACCACAACATGGAACAGCCATTCACCTTGCCCACAGCCAGGCAGACATTGACAACAGATGCATCAGATTATGACTGTGGGGCCCATATGTCAGGAAGATGTATTCAGGGCACATGGTCCACAAGTCAAATGCATCTACATATCAATCAAAAAGAGATGCTAGCTGTTCAGAACGCCCTGACAGCCTTCAAGGATCTACTTCATCCAGGACAACTACTGATAAGGATGGACAATACTACAGTTATGTGGTACATAAACAAGCAGGGAGGCACACATTCCTACCCCCTCTGCAGACTAGCCATGAACTTGTGGGACACAGCATTGACTTACCAAGTACATCTGCAAGCACAATTCCTGCCAGGAAGGACAAATACTCTGGCAGACGAACTAAGCAGAAACCTAATGGATCCCCACGAGTGGAAATTGGATCCACAAGTCTTCACCATGATAACAAGGAACTGGGGATGCCCGGACATAGACCTATTTGCCTCCCCTCACAACTACCAACTACAGAAATTCTGCACAAGGACTTATCAGAAGCAAGCATGGAAAGTGGATGCTCTATCTTTCAGCTGGAAAGACATAACAGTATATGCCTTTCCTTCTCTGCCTCTCCTCCCCAAGGTGTACTCCTCAAGGCCAGACAAGAGAAACCAAAAATTATACTGATTGCCCCAGACTGGCCCCGCCAGCACTGGTACCCAATCCTAAAGAGCTTGTCTCAATGTCCAGCTTGGACATTACCTCAAATTCCTCACTTATTGACCCAACAAGACAGTCAAATACTGCATAGCCAACTCAGGACCTTAAACCTGGCAGCATGGCGGATAATGTAGCCAGTCAAGGCACACCTCTCTGTAAAGCAGTGATGGATGTTATTTTGGAGGCCAGGAGACCTAGCACAAGAATATCTTATGCAGAAAAATGGAAGATATTCTGTGCTTTGAACCAGGCACAAGGTTTTGACACGATTGTTCCAAATATTCCTTAGATTTTGCAATATTTAACTAAGATGCTTGATAAAGGCCTTTCTTTTTCATCAATTAAAATTCATGCCTCTGCCATTTCAGCTCATTACAATACATAACCACCTATTTTTTCTGATCCATTACTAAGGCAGTACCTCAGAGGGGCCAGAAACATAAGACCTCCAAGAAGAGCACCAATACTTGCATGGGACCTCAACTATGTCTTGGAAAAACTCTCACTGCCTCCGTTTGAACCAGCCTCTGCAGCTGATATTAAATTCCTATCCTGGAAAACTGCTCTGCTCCTAGCAATAACCTCTGCTAGACGAGTCTCAGAGTTACAGGCACTCGTGGCTGGGGAACCTTTTATCATTTTCCATCCTGACAGGGTTTCTCTGCGGACAAACCCTACATTTATGCCTAAGGTAGTGTTCAGTGTGGCCCTTAACCAAACAGTTCATTTGCTTACCTTTCATCCAAACCCACAGAATAAGGGTGAGAGAATTCTGCATTCTTTGGACATTCACAGGCAGCTACGCTTCTACTTGGACAGAACCAAAGCTTTCAGAAAGACTGAACAACTTCTAGTGGCATATGCTGCAGGATCACAAGGAAAGCCCATCTCAAAGCAGACTATTTCAAAGTGGATAGGTTACTGCATTCGTTTCTGCTATTCACAGCATGGCAAATCAGTGCTTAAGGGCATTAGGCCACATTCAACCAGAGCAGCAGCCACTTCAGCAGCCTACCTCAGAGGAGTACCAACCAAAGACATCTTAGAGGTTGCAACTTGGAGTTCAGTGCATAGTTTTACAAAGCACTATCATTTACCTCTCTAAATCCAGGGCAAGATTTGCCCATGCAGTTCTGCAGGGCCTAATAGCCTCGCTTAATCCTATTTAGCACCAGCCTCCCAACCTTAGCTTTGGGATTCAACCCAGTTGTAATGACTGCAACACTGAAACACGATGAACATAGTACAGTTGTGTACCTGCCATAAATGTAGATGTTCGAGTGTCTTCACTGTTGCAGTCCAGGTTACAATCCCATCATCCCCCTTTTCCTTTGCTGGGACTTATCTGTACTTCTCTGTTCTATACAACCTATGTGGTGTATTTGCTTGTAGATGAAGGAAAATTTTTTTTTGTGCATGCATGCTTATTAGCATAATTTAGCCTACCATTTTAGGGGCACCTGACATCTGGGGCAAGAAAAACTGAAGAAAATGGCGTCGGCTGCATCTTTTATACCCCTGGTGCACTGACGTCAGGGAGGAGGTGACAGCAACCGACGCCGGACCTAGACTTTGGAATTCAGGCCGACTGCGGGTAGCCTGCCAGCAGGATAACCCAATTGTAATGACTGCAACAGTGAATACACTCGAACATCTACATTTATGGTAGGTACACAACTGTACTTTATGTGGTGCATAAACAGGCAGGGGGGAACTCTTTCCTGCCCACTCTGCAGGTTAGCCATGGCTCTGTGGAACACAGCCCTGAGCAATTAAGTGCACCTGCAAGCTCAATTCCTGCCAGGCAAACAAAATTCAGTGGCAGACTTAAGCAGAAATCATATGGACCCACACAAGTGGAAACTCGGAACCCAACTCATTCAAACTTCTAATCCACAGGTGGGGGACACCAGAGGTGGACCTCTTTGCTTGCCCCCAAAACCATCAATTGAGCAAATTTTGCACCAGAACTCCCCACAGCCAAGCATGGAAAGTGGATGCCTTATCCTTCACATAGGAAAACCTCTCGGTCTATGCCTTTCCCCCCCTCTGCCCCTCCTCTCAAAAGTGCCACTCAAGATAAAACAGGACAGGTCAAGGACAATCCTTATTGCACCAGACTGGCCACGCCAACACTGGTACCCACTCCTACGCAGTCTGACAGCAGTGCCACCCTGGTACCTACATCAGACCCCTTCTCTGATGTGCCACCAGGAGAGACACATTTTACATCCTCAGCTGCAAACCCTGAACCTGGCAGCCTGGCTTATTCCCTGAATACATCACCAGTAACCCTCAGCAAACAGATGCTGGATGTCATCCTTGAGGCCAGGAGGCCTAGTATTAGGAAATCCTATTCAGAAAAGTGAAAAAGATACTGTTCTTGGAGCCAGTCTCAAGGAAAGGACACCCGCCTTACCTCAAATCCTAGATTATCTAGCAGAGCTGCTCCATAAAGGCCTATTCTTCTCATCCGTTAAGATTCATGCCTCTGCCATTTCAGCTCATTGCAATACTGAGCCACCCCTCTTCTCCCACCCTCTGATCAAACAGTTCCTGAGAGGAGCTAATAAGACCCCCAAGGAGAGCTCCCACTCCTGCCTATGACCTTAAGTTTGTACTAGAGAAGCACATGCTTCCCCTTTTGAGCCTGCAGCTTCAGCAGAGTTAAAATTCCTCTCTTCGAAAAACGTTTTACTTCTAGCTATCACTTCAGCAAGAAGAGTGTCTGAGTTACAGGCCCTTATGGCTGTGGAACCCTTCATTATCTTCTGTGTGGACAGGGTTTCCCTCAGGACTAACCCATCATTTATGCCCAAGGTGGTATCCAGTGTGGCTTTAAAGAAATCAACCCATTTACCAACCTTTTTCCCTAAAGGGGAAGGGATCCTGCACTCCTTGGACATGCAGAGACAGCTCAGGTTCTACCTTGACAGGACTAAACCTTTCAGAAAATCTGACCAGCTGCTGGTTAGTTTTGCTACAGGGGCAGAGAGCAAGGCCATTTCAAAGCAAACCATTTCCAAATGGGTAGCACACTGCATCCATTTCTACTATAAACACCATGGAAACCTACCCCACAGGGGATCAGGACTCATTCCACTAGGGCTACCTCAACCTCTACAGCATTTCTCAGGGAGTCCCCTACCAGGGACATCCTGGAAGCTGCAACCTGGAGTTCTTTACACACCTTCACCAAGCATTACCACTTACCTATCTTTTCTAAATCCAGAGCTGGATTTGCCACAGCAGTCTTACAAAGCCTGCTAGCCAGCCCTAATACTTCTTGACTGCCTCCACCCTTCCTCAGCTTTGGGAATCAACCCAAGTGTGATGTCTGCTCCAGTAAAACATGAAGAACATAGTACAGTTGTGTACACTTACCATAAATGTAGATGTTAGAGTGCATTCACTGTTGCAGTTCTGGTTACCTTCCCTCCAGCCCCCTGACTTTTCTATACTTTCTACCTATCCTGTTTTTTGGCCATATCTTATGGCAGTGGTATTTACTTTTTACTGGAGGGGTTCCACACCATATAATTGCTTCTTATTTTGGGGGCTCCTGACATCTGGGGCAAGAAAAACTGTTGTAATGGCATCAGCTTCATGTTTTATACACCTGACGTCATGGAAGAGGCAACAGCATTCGACGCAGAACTCCCACGACTCTTGGCAGATAACCCAAGTGTGACTGACGACTGCAACAATGAATACACTCTAACATCTACATTTATGGTAAGTGTTCACAAGTGTACTTTCTCTAGGAGTTTAGAAACTTGGAAAAAGATGTTCTGTGTTGAGATTATGAACTATTTCTTCTCACCTGTCTTTCCCAGTATTATCCAAGATTAATTATATGTAAAAAACAAGGTCTCCCATATTTGTCTAGAATTGTCTGTACAAGACATTGAGAAATGACTTGTGGACACGTCTAAGCTGTATGACAGCCGTACAGGGAATTACATCATCTCTTCACAGGTAATGTAAAAGCTTTAAATTTGCTTCTGTGCATCATTATCTCAATGAGATTCTGGACATTTGTGCAAGAGTATGAATCTGATGAGTATAAGGTCAGGTAAGCCTGATCAAGATATTTGTTAGGATTATACTTGAAATCTAAGATTCTCTTTTTTTTCCTCAGTCTCCAGTGGACTATCCTTTATTTCTTGCTTTCCCCGATGTCCTTCAAGGATGCATCTGCAGTCCTTACAAGTGGGTTGTCCTGTCGTCAGGCAGCCCTTCGGTCGGCCGGATTCCAAAGTCTGGGTCTGGCCTCGGCTGGTGTCGCACTTCACCCGACGTCACAGCTGCAGTTATTCGGGTATAAAGGCATCAGCCGACGCCATTTTCCTCAGTCTTTCTTGCCGCTGCTCAAGCAGAAGCTGTTCGCAAGTGCCGGTCGGTCAGAACCAGAGATTACTACTACCGAATACTTCTACTACTACCGAAGACTTCTAAAAAGCTAAGAACCCCGTTGGGGACTCTTTCTTGCCTCAGCCGATGTCAGAAAAAGTGAATAACTGTTTAACTTGTGGGAAACAAATACCTCATAAAGATTTCCACTCTTACTGCTTACCTTGTTTAGGCCCAGACCACGACGTAGCAGCTTGTCTAGCCTGTGCTTCTTTTAACCGACGGACGCTTAGACGTCGGTCGGAATTTGCTGAGGAGTTTTTCGGCTCCGATTTTGCTTACATTATGCCATCGGATCCTCCGACTACGCAAATATCAAAAAAGCGCAAGGAAAAAGACCGACACTCGCGGTCTGCGGTTTCGGCCAAAACCGCGGTTAAGCCAACAGCGAGTGTCTCTGTTTCGGCTGAAACCGAGCAAGCGGTTCTTCCTTCAGCCGAAAACTTACCTCCTACCAAGGCCTCTTCCAACCACGTGGAATCGGCTTCTGATATCCCTCCTGCTCTTGCAGTTGCTCAGGAATTATCTGACACTATCCCCTTGGATATCTCCACCCCTGCACGTGGAGCTGCTAGGCCACCTGCATCCATGTCCATTAAGGCTTTTGCCAGGGCTAAAGCAGCTAAAACTACTAAATCTGTGCCTGCTAAGGCCCCCTCTCACAGGCCTAGCTCTAGTTCACAAATGCTTAGTCTAGCAGAGGATCTCATTTCTTTAATCCGGGGATCCCAATCTCACACAGACAGGGCCTCTCACCCACCTCCAGAGAAGAGGCCTAGAGCAGAGCCCCCTGAACCAGTTTCTACATATGATTCCTCTGATGATTCAGATAATACAAACCCTCCAGAGGCTTCTTTCTCCCCTTATGAAGACTCTGATGCTGAAGAGTCCATCCCTTCTGCCTCTCCGCCTGAGGAATTTTCCTTTGGGGAAACCTTGCATGCTATGAGGGAACAATTTCAGTGGCAGGGCCAGGATTTTTCAGACTCTAGAAAGAGGCTTAGAACCTTTCTGCATTTACCACAACATAGGCCTTTAGCCATTCCTCCTGTTCTCTCTTTGGTAGATGATGCATTTAATGATGCCTGTATTGCTCCTGATTCACTTCCACCGGCCCCTGCTAAGCCCGATAGGTACTACAGGGTTCCGGATACTCATCACCATTTGTATAAGGCTCCTTTTGCAGATCCCGAGACTATCTCCCAGGATCCTAAGGCCGTAGCAGCTACCTCTGCCAAAAACCCCCTCCCCTCTGAAAGGGAATCCAGGTCCTTAGAGAGATGGGGTAAAAAAGTTTACACTTCTGCTACTCTTTCAGCTAGAGCATTGAACTGTCAATTCCACATGATCCAGTATCAAGAATTTATGCTAGACCAGTTAACCAAAAAGTTGTCCTCAGATGAACCATTAGACAAAAAATCTGTTCAGGAAATGGTATCATAACATTCAGCAGGTCAGTAACCATTCCTTAAAATGCGGCTATGATGCACTGGAGGCTTCCTTTAGATCAGCCATGACTGGCACAGTTATCAGAAGGCATGCATGGTTAAAAGAGCAGGCCTTACCAGACCATGTGAAATCCAAATTACTTGATGCTCCCATGGACAAGATCAATTTGTTTGGCTCTCCTGCACAACAGGTGCTGAAGAAGATGGAAGAGAAGGCCAAATCTGTCCAAACAGTGAAAGATTTCTTACAGGTCCAACCGCCAAGGTTTAGCAGGAATTGGCCCTCCAAGAATTGGTCCTTTCCAGACTCCTCCAGAGCCCAGAGAGGCAGGAATAGGCGTTCGAGAGGCCAAAGTCAATCCAGGGGTGCCTACAGGGGACGCCAGTGGCAGGGTAACAACCAGCGAGGTGCAGCCACAGACGCAGCCACCACCACTACTACAGGACAATCACAGTGACTTGGCTCTAGCACCGCCTACCAGGGAACAACTAGAAGCACCCTTGGGGCGGGAAGCTAGCTTTATTTTCAGAAAACTGGCATTGCATCACAAGAGACAAGTGGATTTTGCAGACAATAGACCAAGGTTACAGGTTTCACTTCCATACTCTACCAGGGAAGAGAGGAATGCCAAACCTACCTCCAAATCAAAAGGCAGAAGCTCTAAAACAAATATCTCAATTATTAAAAATGAGAGCTGTGGAAAAGGTACCATCTATGGAGCAAGGACAGGGATTTTGCTCCAGACTCTTCCTGGTACCAAGAAAAGAAAGCAAATGGAGACCTATTCTCGACCTGTCTGCTTTAAACACATTCATCATTGTTCCAAAATTCAAAATGCTGACCCTACAGCAGCTTCTTCCCATGCTGGGCAAGGAGTCTTGGCTGGTAACTCTAGATCTCAAGGAGGCATACCTGCACGTCCCCATACGACCAAATTGCAGAAGATGCCTCAGATTTCTTGCAGGATCAGAGCATTATCAATTCTCAGCATTGCCCTTTGGCTTATCTACTGCGCCCAGAGTGTTCACGAAATGCCTGGCATCAGTAATTGCTCATTGCAGGCTCCAGGGAATCCAAATCTACCCTTACCTGGACGACTGCCTGATACAAGCGGACAACAAAATCAAGTTAGCAGAAGACTTGCAAAGGGTCATTTACCTACTACAAGCCTTGGGATACACAGTCAATACAAACAAGTCAAGGCTGATACCATCCCAAAGGATAACCTTCTTGTATGCAGAGCTGGACACATCGAAGCAAATGGCATCCCTAACAGTAGAAAAACAGGAGCAACTCCCTCTATACTTCTTGGCATTAACAAAGCAGAACCATCTAACAGCAAGAAAAGTCCTGCAAGCCTTGGGTTTCATGGCATCCTGCATAATATTGGTTCCACATGCCAGACTGCATATGAGAAAGTTACAGTGGTACCTAAGGAATTTATGGTCTCAGCACAAGCACAGCCTAGAAACCCAAATTCCAATAATTCCATGCCTGAAGCAAGAATTCCAATGGTGGGCTCAGGCCTGTCAATCAAACAAAGGATTGCCCTTCCACAACACTCAACCAAGCCAAACCATCACCACGGACGCCTCAGACCTCGGTTGGGGGCCCACATGCTGGACAAGTGCATACAAGGCTTATGGACTCAAGACCAGCTGCACCTACACATAAATCAAAAGGAAATGCTGGCAGTAAACTGGCAATTCAGACATTCAGACCATTTCTTCGACAAGGTCAACTGTTGATAAGGACAGACAACACCACAGTTATGTGGTACATCAACAAACAGGGAGGCACACATTCGTACCCTCTATGCCGGATGGCAATGGACCTCTGGAATGTGGCCCTGAGTTACAACGTTCAGTTACAAGCAATTTTTGTTCCAGGAAAAGAAAACATTCTAGCAGACATACTAAGCAGGACTACCACGGATGCCCACGAATGGATGCTGCATCCGGACATCTTCAAAACCATTACAAGAAAATGGGGGCTCCCACAAATAGACTTATTTGCATCCCCACGCAATCACCAACTAAAGAAATTCTGCACAAGGACGTACCACCCTCTTGCTTGGAAGGTGGACTCCCTATCCTTCAGTTGGAAAAACCTGACAGCATATGCATTCCCACCACTTCCTTTGATGCACAAGGTGCTATTGAAGATCAAAGAGGACCGTCCAAGGATCATCCTGATAGCTCCAGACTGGCCAAGACAACATTGGTACCCATTACTGAGGAGCATGTCTCGGAACAAATATGGCACCTACCCTGGTTCCTTGCTGTTAACACAGAACAACTACAACACCCTGCATCCAAACCTGAAAACACTGCAGCTAACTGCCTGGAACATTGTATAAGAACAAATAACCCAAATTTATCCCAAAGGGTTAAAGACATTATCTTGGAGTCTCGCAGACCTTCAACAAGGAAAAATTATTCAGCAAAATGGAAAAGATATTCCATTTGGAGTACTGGAAAAGGAGAGAATGTGTCACTGGTAAACATAGCCAACATCCTGGAGTACTTGGCAGAGCTCTTCCACAAAGGACTGTCCTATTCTTCCATTAAGATTCATGCATCAGCTATTTCAGCAGAATACGACTTGGATCCTCCAGTCTTCTCACATCCTCTGCTCAGGCAGTTTCTGAGAGGAATTAAAAATGTAAAACCTCCTAGGAAGCCACCATTGCCAGCATGGGACTTGAACTTTGTACTAGAAAAATTGACACTCCCTCCATTTGAACCAGCAGCAACAGCAGAATTACAATACTTATCTTGGAAAACTGCTTTCCTACTGGCAATCACTTCAGCAAGAAGGGTATCTGAGCTACAGGCATTAATGGCAGTACAGCCCTTCCTGATCTTCCATCAAGATAGAGTGTCCATGAGAACAAATCCTTCTTTTATGCCTAAGGTGGTCTCCAAAGTATCTTTGAATCAGGCTATCCACCTACCTACATTCTTCCCCAACCCACAGAACAGGGGAGAAAGACTACTGCATACCTTGGATGTGCATAGACAATTACGCTACTACCTGGACAGGACCAAGAGCAGTAGGAAAACTGACCAGCTACTGGTAGCATATGCAACAGGAATGGAAGGAAAAGCAATTTCAAAACAGACAATCTCTAAGTGGATAGGAAATTGCATTAGGTTTTGTTACTCCTACCATGGGAAGAAAACTCCAGAAAACATCAGGCCTCACTCTACAAGGGCTACAGCCACTACCACAGCTTTTCTTCGAGGAGTGGCTACCAAAAACATTTTAGAGGCTGCTACTTGGAGCTCCGTGCATACATTTGCCAAGCATTATAATTTACCTTTATACTCTAGATCCCGAGCAGGTTTTGCCACTGCTGTTTTGCAAGGGATCTTAACTACACCATAATTTCATTTCTCCTCCTCCCCCAGTTTGGCTATGGTATTCTACCCACTTGTAAGGACTGCAGATGCATCCTTGAAGGACATAGTACAGTTTTGTACCTACCATAAATGTAGATGTCCAATGGGAATGCATCTGCAGTCAGGATTACCCACCCTCCTTCCCCTCTGTGGTACTCCTAGGGTATTTGCCCATCTTGTAGCTAGCTGGGGGAATCTATTATGGTGTATTTGTTTGTGTATATATGTACATACATGCTTATTTTTTGATTTGCTCTCTATTATTTGGAATCATTTGCTTTTATCCAAATTTAGCCTTCCTAGAGGGCACCTGGCATCTGGGGCAAGAAACACTGAGGAAAATGGCGTCGGCTGATGCCTTTATACCCGAATAACTGCAGCTGTGACGTCGGGTGAAGTGCGACACCAGCCGAGGCCAGACCCAGACTTTGGAATCCGGCCGACCGAAGGGCTGCCTGACGACAGGACAACCCACTTGTAAGGACTGCAGATGCATTCCTATTGGACATCTACATTTATGGTAGGTACAAAACTGTACTTTTTCTCTCATGATATTTTTTTCTGAAGCCTCCTCCTCATTCAGGCACATGCATTACTTCTGCTGGTAGCCAGTCTGACAGCACACAGCCACCCTTGGCTCTGAGCACATCTTCAGCCTTGATCCTGATGATTATCTTTAATTGATGAGTTCCTGCATTACCTTCTTGAACTTAAAAACGTCATTAAAGTACATGCATAAGCCACTAAACTGATCCAGGACCCATACTACCAGTATCTTCATTGCTACTGAAAGGAGCATGATGTAAAGCACTGCCATAAATGCCAATGTTAGTATTCATTCTGACCATCCAAAGACACAACAAGGAGAAGCCCTTGACTAAGTGCTGTATCTGAAGTATAAGAAAAGTAGAGAGTACCCAGCATATGTTTGGTGGTTAGGGTCCTTGCACAGTCTCATCCTCTGATATCAATAGGCAAAATAATTAAAGAGCAGACATCAGATGTTCATCGTGTTTCACTGTTGCGGTCATTACACTTGGGTTATCCTGCTGGCAGGCTACCCGTAGTCGGCCAGAGTTCCAAAGTCTTGGTCTGGCGTTGGTTGCTGTCGCTCCTTCCCTGACGTCAGTGCGCCAGGGGTATACAAGATGCATCCGACACCATTTTCTTCTGTCTTTCTTGCCGCATGGTGCCCGGAGCAGAAGCAGTTCGCAAGTGCCTGTCGGCCGACTCCTGAGATTTTCGAAGTCGAATTTCAGATCCAAAGTCTTCAATAAAGCTAAGTACCCCGTTGGGGAAACTTTTTTCTTGCCTCAGACCGATGTCAGAAAAAGTTAATAATTGTATTTCTTGTGGAAAGCAAATACCTCATAAGGACTTCCACTCTTACTGTATTCCATGCCTAGGCCCTGATCACGACGTCACTAGTTGTCGGTTTTGTGCTAGATTTAACAAACGTACTATTAAAAGGCGTTTTGATTTTGCTTTGCACTACTTTGGCCGAAGGTTCAATTATACTATGCCGTCGGATCAACCGATGACTGCAATACCAAAAAGGCGCAAGGATAAGTATAAAGACAGACATCCGAGGTCCAAAACTGACGACGAAGCCTCTTCTAGGCCAGTCGCCGGTTCTCAGTGAGGCGATTTCGCAGCCCCTGACACCCGCTACCTCAGAGCCACAGGCCGCCTCCGACTCACACGTGGAGACAACCAGGCCTCTGGAAACTCAAGATATTGGGCCTACGGAAACTAATCCCTCAGATGGGTCCGGAGCCGCTGAGCAGGCATCGGCTTCTGAGGGTGTTTTCAGACCTTCACAACTTACCATTAAAACTACAGCCAAGACAAAAGTACCACTAAAGACAAAGAAACAAGTACAGCATTCTCCTGGACAAGCCTCCATGCCTCAGAAACATATGCTTAAAATGACCGAAGACCTCATTACTCTAATCAGGGGTTCCCATCCCCCTCCTGAGAAAAGGCCTAGGCAGGATACAGACTATGATTCCTCTGATCAGGTTTCCATTTCCTCTGATTCCTCTACAGACCAGGGGTACTCTACCCCCCTATGAGGACTCTGATGCTGAAGAATATATCCCTTCAGCCTCTCCTCCTGAGGATTATTCTTTTGGGGAAACTTTGTATACTATGAGGGAGCATTTCCATTGGGAAAGACACGATTACTCAGAATCTAAGAAAAGGCTCAGAGATTTCTTTTTATTGCCTCAGCACAGGCCCCTGGCTATTCCTCCTGTGCTGCATATTGTGGATGATGTGTTCTCTGAATCCAGCTTATCTCCCGATTCCTTGCCCCCTGCACCAGCCAAGCCAGATAGGTACTACAGAGTCCCCTGACTCTCAAGTTTCTTTATAAAAACCCTTCTGCTGATCCAGAAACTATTTCCCAGGGTCCAAAAGGGGTTAAGGCTTCCATTGCAAAAAATCCAGTACCCTCTGACAGAGATTCCATAGCTTTGGATAGATGTGGGAAGAAAGTATACACTTCTGCAACTTTAGCAGTAAGAGCTTTAAATTGCCAGTTTCACATGCTTAAGTACCAACAATATTTAATGTCTCAATTAAAACAGAAAATGCTTGTAAGCTCAGAAGCTCCTGATTGTAAAGAAATGCAGGATTTATTGCATGCAGTTGAACAGGTGGGAAAACATACTCTGCAATGTGGTTTTGATTCTCTAGAGGCCTCTTGTAGAGCCGCAGTTACAGGTTCAGTGATTCGAAGGCATGCTTGGTTAAAAGAACAGAGTTTACCTGATCATGTTAAGGCAAAATTATTGGATTCTCCTTTACAGCATGATACCTTGTTTGGTGTTAAGGCAGAAGAAGTGTTAAAGAAAATGGAGGATAAAGCTAAATCTATGCAAACAGTCAAGGATTTCTTACAGGTACAGCCACCTCAATTTAGCAAAAATTGGCCTACAAAAAAATGGTCCTTTCCAGTGTCAGACCACAGAGAGGCAGATACAGACGCCCAAGAGGCAGATCTCAACCCCAGGGCTCAAACAGACAACGACAGTGGTGCACCTCAACCCCAAAAGGAGGTGAGGACAGTCAAGGATTTCTTACAGGTACAGCTACTTCGATTTAGCAAAAATTGGCCTACAAAAAATTGGTCCTTTCCAGTGTCAGACAGACCACAGAGAGGCAGATATAGACGCCCAAGAGGCAGATCTCAACCCCAAGGCTCAAACAGACAACGACAGTGGTGCACCTCAACCCCAAAAAGAGGTGAGGACAAGTCTCAACCTTACAGGAAACCGTCACAATGACTTTCCCCTTTGTACGCCAAGCACTTACTTTTGGAAGCCCCCTTGGGGGGGAAAGCTAGCACTTTTTTCTCAAAACTGGCAAACAATCACCCAAGACAAATGGGTTCTAAATATTGTGTCTCAAGGTTACAGGTTCCACTTTCATACTTTACCAAGGCTAAAAAGAATGCCAGACCTGCCACAAAATCAATGGGCAGAGGCACAAAAACAAATTGCAGCCCTCATGGACATGAGAGCTATTCAGAAAGTACCACAGCAGGAACAAGGACAAGGATTTTACTCAAGACTCTTCCTGGTCCCCAGAAAGGACAAGGCCTGGAGGCCCATTTTAGACCTTTCAATTCTAAATACTTACCTGGATATTCCAAAATTCAAAATGTTGACATTACAGCAGCTTCTACCCATGCTGGGCAAGAACGCTTGGCTTGTTACTCTGGACCTCAAAGAGGCATACCTGCATGTCACTATCAGACAAAATTGCAGAAGATGCCTCAGATTCAAAGCTGGTACAATGCACTACCAATTCTCTGCACTGCCCTTTGGCTTATCTACTGTGCCCAGGGTCTTCACAAAGTGCCTGGCACCAGTAATTGCATTCTGCAGACAAAAAGGAATTCAAATATATCCATACCTGGATGGCTGCCTCATTCAAGCAGAGACGAAGGACATTCTTCTACAGCATCTGGCATTTGTAAAAAGGTTGCTAACTTCTGTAGGGTACAATTCATGGTGTCCTATCCTGGACCTGTCTACTCTAAACACCTTTTTGGAGATTCCAAAATTCAAGATGCTGACTCTTCAATTACTTCCTATGCTAGGCAAAGATTCCTATGTGGCAACACTAGATTTAAAAGAAGCATACCTGCACATCCCAATCAGGGAATCTTGCAGAAGATGCCTGAGCTTCAAAGCAAGCTTCATGCAGTTTTAGTTCTCTGCACTGCCCTTTGGCTTATCTGCTGAGCCCATGGTATTCACAAAGTGCCTAGCTCCTGTTATTGCATTTTGCAGGCAAAGAAATATTCAAATATACCAATACCTGGACGATTGTCTAATTCAGTCAGAAAGCCAGGACATACTTTTGAATCATCTGGCCTTTGTACAAAGGGTTCTAACTTTTCTGGGGTACACCATAAACGAAAAGAAATCACACCTGGTACCCTGTCAGCAAATTATATTCCTGGGAGCAAGCTTGAAAACAACTTCCCAGATGGCTTACTTCATGCCAGAGAAACAAATTAATTTGACAACCTACTTCAAACAAGTGGCCACAAAAACCCTGCTTATCTACAAGCCAGATACTGCAAGCCTCGGGGTTCATGTCCTCCTGCATTCTTCTAATTCCATATGCAAGACTGCATATGAGGAAACTACAGTGGTATCTAAAAAGCCTATGGTGTCAACATTCTCAAGACCTAGGAACAGTGATTCCTATCGTACCTTTCCTATGCCTAGAGTTCCTTCGGTGGGCAGAGGCCTGCCACCAAAACAAGCGACTTCCTTTCACACCACCCCCTGCCGTCCAAACCCTAACAACAGACGCATCAGACTGTGCATGGGGGGGCTCACCTGGCAGGGAAGTGCATTAAGGGCAAATGATACCCAAGTCAAATGCACCTGCATATCAATCAAAAAGAAATGTTAGCTGTACAAATGCTCTGACAGCCTTCAAGGACTGCATTCTTCCAGGACAACTAATGGTAAAGACGGACAACACCACTGTTATGTGGTACATAAACTAGCAGGGGGTTACACATTCTTGCCCTCTCTGCAGACTAGCCATGGCATTGTGGAACACAGCCTTGAGCTACTAAGTGCACCTACAAGCTCAATTCCTGCAAGGAAAATTAAATACACTGGCAGACGGACCAAGCAGAAACCTCGTGGACCCACACTAGTGGAAACTGGAACCAATGATTTTTCAACATGTTGACAAGCAAATGGGGGAACCCAGATATAGACCTGTTTGCCACTCCCCAGAACTACCAATTTGACAAATTTTGCACAAGGACTCCCCACAAACAAGCCTGGAAAGTGGATGCTCTGTCCTTCAGCTGGTAAAAACTATCAGTCTATGCTTTCCACCCTCTGCCTCTGCTCTCCAAAGTACTACTAAAAATCAAACAGAACAAACCAAGGATGATTTTGATTGCTCCAGACTGGCCGCGACAACACTGGTACCCCGTCCTGCGCAGTGTGTCATGGTTATCTCCATGGCACCTGCGTCAGACTCCTTTGTTGCTGTCTCAGCAGGAGAACCAGATTCTGCACCATCAGTTTCTAACACTGAACCTTGCAGCCTGACTAATTACTTAATCTCTCCTTTACCATCCCTCAGTAAACCTGTGATGGTTATCATTTTAGGGGCAAGGAGGCCTAGTACTAGAAAATCTTATGCTGAAAAATGGAAAAGATTCTGTGCCTGGAACCAATCTCAAGGTGTGAGCACAGCAGCACCCAATTTACCTCAGATTTTACAATACTTAACTGAGATGCTTCACAAGGGCCTGTCTTTTTCCTCCATTAAAATCCACACCTCAGCCATTTCAGCTCATTGTAACACAGAACCTCCCCTCTTCTCTCCTCCACTGCTCAAGCAGTTCCTCAAAGGGGCCAAAAATTTGAGACCACCCAGGAGAGCTCCAACCCCAACCTGGGACCTTAACTTTGTCTTTGACAAACTCACTCTACCTCCTTTCGAGCCAGCTGCTACTGCAGACTTAAAATTTCTTTCTTGGAAAACAGCTTTCCTTGTAGCAATCACTTCAGCTAGAATTACAGGCCCTTATGGCAGTGGAGCCTTTCATCATCTTTCATGGGGACAGGGTGTCCCTCAGAACCAGTCCCTCCTCCATGCCCAAGGTGGGTGGTATCCAGTGTGGCTCTTAATCAGTCCATTCATTTGCCAGCCTTCTTTCCCAATCCACAGAATAAAGGGGAACGGATACTGCATTCTTTAGATGTGCACAGACAACTTAGATTCTACTTGGACAGGACTAAACCTCAAAAGAAATCTGAACAACTGCTGATGGCATTTGCTGCAAGGGGCAGAGGGGAAGGCTATTTCAAAGCAAACTATTTCTAAATGGATAAGCCATTGCATTCATTTTTGCTATAAGCACAATAGAAAACCTATCCCCCAGGGGATCAGACCTCACTCCACCAGGGCTGCATCTACCTCTACAGCCTTTCTCAGAGGCATCCCTACCAGGGACATCCTAGAAGCTGGTACCTGGAGTTCTGTACATACTTTCACCAAGCATTATCATTTGCCAATTTTCTCTAAATCCGGAGCTGGCTTTGCCACTGCAGTCTTGCAGGGCCTTATAGCTGGCCCTAATGCTACCTAAATTCCTCCTCACAACCATAGCTTTGGGAATCTACCCAAATGTAATGACTGCAACAGTGAAACATGAAGAACATAGTACAGCTGTGCACACTTACCATAAATGTAGATGTTCGAGTGTATTCAGTGTTGCAGTCCTGGTTACCCTCCCTCCAGCCCCCTAACTTCTTTGGACTATACGTCTACTTTCCTTAACTATGCTTAAAAGCCTTTTTGGTGCATTTGCTTTTTTGTTGGAGATGTATCTTTGTACTTGTATATTTAATTGCTTTTCATTAGGGGGGCACCTGACATCTGTGGCAAGAAAAAAACTAATGTAATTGCGTCGGCTGCATGTTTTATACCCCTGATGACCTGACATCATGGAAGAAGGGACAGCAGCCAACGCAGGACCTAAGACTTTGTTAATCAGGCCGACTGAGGGCTACCTGCAAGCAGATCACCCTAATGTAATGGCTGCAACAGTGAATACACTCTAATATCTACATTTATGGTAAGTGTACACAACTGTACTTTTGACACCTAGTGGTATGATGATCAAGGGAGCATGTGTCAATTATTTTTGCTCATTGAGACCTTGTTTGTGGTAGTCAGAATTTGTGGGCCAGCACTGGAAAGCTGTTAAGTTTTAAGGAGTGCTGTAGCTCTAACCCCCCCCCCCCTTTGAAGGATCTCCTCATTTTTACTGGACCTGAGCTTCATGATTGGCAAATTTGCCCACTCACTGAGTTTGCAACTTTGGCAGTATTGAAATTTATTTCTTGAAGATTATATTTTTGATATACATGTGGGATCTTGAAGCTGCTTCTCTGTAGAGAATCATGTCTGATATTTCACAAGCATTGGGTAGATGCCTGTCGAATCATCTTTCATAGGGTATTTGTTAGTATCTGTCGCTGGGCAACTCACTGATATTACTTTTTTCTGTGAAATACAGTCATGCAAGTTTTGTTTGTATTCCTGGACTGGACCTGAAAAATAGTCCAGGCAAGCCAGTGTTTCACCTCATTTAGCAAACAAGTAAAAATGAGTGAGTTAGTGAAGAAACGAGCAAAAAAAAAATAAATAAAACAAAACAATGAGTAAGTAAAATAAAAAAAAATACAAAACAAGTCTCTTCATATCCCAATTAATTTTGTTGAAAAAGAAAACATTAGAGGGAAAAGCTGTTCACACTTCATGTCCCGTATAAGCTCAGGTGATCAGCTATGTAACATGGCATGTGTCATTAGGGCTCATGCACCTCTCCAAGGTGTAGTATCTTGGTTAATGTTGGTGAAATTTAATTGGTTGAAAGGATGAACCCTATCTGACGCCCATCAAGTTGACGGGTAAGGATGTCTTTGTAGATTAACTGATTTGGTAAGACCCTTTTCTTTTGTTTAAGGTTATCCTGTTTTACAGTTATACTTTCTGCCATTAAAGTTGAGGTTGGTAGCATCTCTGACCAGATTTATCTCCTGCATCCCAGCAAACGTGATGGCAGTTTGTTTACTGCATAGTCTATCAACAAGGGTTTTTGTAGACTCCACTGAGAAAATTGCAACACATAATGTCTGTTTCAAGAAAGTACTCATTTCAGGTTTTACATATAAGATACCTATGGAAAGCACTGTAGTATAGATTTGCATTTCTGGCACCAAGCCACACTTGGATGCATAGTAGCAAACTGTATCCTGTTTTAAACATTTCTTTTCATTGTTCCCGTGTCAGCCTTTTTCTTAATGCTGCCTAGGATTCTTTGTGTGGGAGAGCTCATTGTCAAGATTGTCGTACAATGGTAGTGAGTAAATGTTTTTTTTTTCTATTTTCTGTTTTTCTATGTGTTTTTTGCCTGCATGTCTGCTGGCCATCAAGCCTTCCCAGTGGGAGGTCAGACTATTCATTCCTTCATACTAAGGAATTTCTGCAGTATAATTTGAGGATGAGAGCCCTCCCGAGGGATCATCATGCAGACAGCTGTAAATATTACTTCTTCCTTCCCCAGGTCTAAACCTCCCCATCCTCCAAGTGGGAGAGCAAGCTACCTGTATCACTCAAATACTGACATTGCCTTCCCCCAAATGCACAATCCATTTCACTCATTAATGAAGGCTGCCACCAGGAGATGGCTTAGTGAGCTGCAAGCCCATACCCAGCATGGTCACCGTGCTGCCACTCCTCCTCCAAGTGATTGTGTCTGTCTGCCTCCTGTGTTTCACTGCCCTGTCTCTCCTGCCTCCTTTGTCTACTGCCCTAGATATCAATGAAGCTAGGGTCACTTAAGCCGTATTCTGAGCCTTAGCCCTGTACACCACTGGAGCTGGGATGGTGTATAAATACCATGAGTACTCAGCATTTGAGTAAATAGAGGCCTTTTTTCAGTGGGTTTTGCATCCTTGTCGACTGTTCTCACACCCATTTTTACAACTATGTTAAATGATTTTGTCTCATTTCAAAAAGAGGATCTAAGCCAAAAAATTTAATATGTACCTTTTTTGAAAAAAAAAACATTTTTATTAAATTTTAATTAACATGAACATAAAGTATTAAAAATGAACAATATAAAACATAACTATTTACACTATATACAAACATTTGTTTTATCCAAGAAAGGTAATCAATATTTATCTAACAATCTCTCCACTTTTTGGCAAGCTAGTGTTTTGTGTGTCACATTTGATGATCTCTGGTAAATAGTTTGCATTTAATTTTTACATACAGATTTTGCTATTGAAATAAACTCAGTAAACATAAGATCTTGCTTATTTTTCCAGTTCAATGTAATTATTGTTTGAGCAATAGCTAGAATTAACCAAAAACAGGTAACTGATGTGTAGAGATTACACTTTGGGTAGGGACATTGAATATTATCAAAGAGCTAGTAATTTGACAGTTGTCAGACCACAGGGCTTTTGCGAAATGTCTAAAATCACTCCAGTATTGTGTGAGAATTCCTCATTCGATGAACATATGAACCCAGTTGGCTTCAAGAATATCAGCACACCTCCAACATTTGCTTTCATTACTCTTGGTTATAAGATCAGTTCTATGTGGAGAGTAAACGCTTCTATGAATAAATCTCCAGGTATATAGTCTCCAATATAAGGATGAAGAAGTGTTTTTTTATTGAATTTAATAACTGTTTCTTATTATCGTTCGATAAAGGTTCACCATTAATCTTTATAGAGCAATTCCAAAAAGCTTGGTCAAAAGTAAGCAAATCTTCTCGTAGGATTTTATATACAGGTGATGTGCTTAATTTATGTTCAATGTTCATCGAACTTCACCATATGAATAGTTGTATCAGTCTTGGTATAATGTCAGTGTCCAGATTTATTGACACTCACTTTATTTTCACCAACTATCTTAAAGATTGAATACAGAGCCAATTATCTTGACAGACATATCTGGCTAAGAGAAAGTTCATTGGTTGGATGTTCTTATTGTCTATAAACTGGTGCCAACACTTTAGATTATTCTCTTTTAAGATTCCGCATCTTACTGATATTGAAGGTATCTGGGCAATCTGGTATATAAGCTGTGGGAAATGTAATGAAAAAGATGTTCTTTAAACTGTAATTGTTGTCCACCTTTTTTTTGAATGTTTCATAATACATTATTTACAGATGGCCTGTGGTTAAATTGAGCCTACAGGTAGAGACTTTTAGAAGCACATACACAGTAACCTGTGCACAAAAATTCCGACTTCATTCATCGGGAGTGTGCCACTGCAACAGAAATCTGCTGAAAAATGAGGGTTCTCCTCAAGTTGCACTGGCCAAGACTGTGGAAGCTTTGGGGTTTGGTTACTTCTGCTTTCCAGCATAAAATGAACTGCATGTAGCATACTTGTGCAAAGTAAACAGTGAATATGCTTAACAGTTGAAATCTGTTTACCCATATGCAACTCTTCTAAAAGGGAGTTGTGTCCCTTGGTTTTGTTTGAGATGTTTTGGTTGTTGTATTTTTTTATTTAAGCAAGCATACTATATTAGCAATATGTTTATGTACTCAATTAGGACAGACTCCTAAAATCTCTCCGCCCTTGCTGCCTTTCCGGAATTCTCCAGTTACTTGTAACTTTTTAATAGACCAGCTGTTCACTGAGAAGTCAACAGCTGGTGCTGTTGTTCTTTCAGTTTGTTTAGTGCTACATTCTGTGACAACTTCATTAGGTGATCTAATTATGCAGTCCTATTTGTTGTTTTTCTTAAGACCCTGTTTATAATACTGCTACTGTAACCTCAGTCTATAAATACTGTGGAAATCTTCATCTGACATTAATCTGGCTCTGTGTCCTTGCTTTTTATAATAATTTCTTTCATAAATTTTGGATGACTGCTGTCTGTAAGAATGTACATATTACTGAACATAGGTTTTCTATAATTAGTTTGAAATTACTTTTATTTTGTGTTGAAAAAAAAAATAAATGCAATGTTAGATCACTGTCAGAAAACAAAGACATTGCAACGCAGGTGTTAAGTTACTGTATTTAGAGCTGGCATGGCCCTCTCATTTGAGAGTTAAGTTATTGATGTTAGGTATAGTGTTTAAATATCCACTTATGCCTAGAAAGTGAAGTACATCATTTATTTCCAACGTTTGGTGGAAAAAATCTTGAAAATGCATTTTTCCACATTAACATTTCTCTTCCTTTTTTACCCAATTGGAAATAAATTACATATTTCTCATAGGCACAATTGGATATTTAAGCACTGTATTTAACATCAGTAACTTAACTCTAGATGAAAGGCTCATGCAAGCATGAAAGCTCAAGTAATTGCAAAACCTGTGTTGGTCCAATAAAAGGTTTTATATTATGCCTGTGTTCCAGTATCTTTGTGTTTTTGTTCTTTGTTGAATTTTGAAGTGTTATCCAGAAAATTGATAGCTTGTGCAAACCTTGTTGCTGTGTGGATCTCTTCAAATAAGTAATAAAATCATGTAGCTCTTGATGTCCTTCTGTTCACTTATTCGTAACCTGAGGGATCTGCTGTCTGAAGGCAACCAGACATCGGCTAGTATATAAAAGTCTTGTACTACTGCAGGGTACATGGGACATCACACATAGGTTGTTGGATGTAGGCCATAAAATCGATGTGCACACATACCGTCCTCAGAACTTTTTGCCGCCAGTCAGAACGCCATTCCGACAGTTAGTCCAATCATTTCAGCATTTGCGACTTCAGCTTTTTGCCAGATAAGTTCCCCATTTTGGAATCTTTTTCTCATACTACTGTTTTGGTTATGTTATCCAAGAAAGGAAAGTGCTGCCAGTGTGGAAGACAAATTCCACATAAAGACTACCATTCTCCGTTTCTCTTTTAATTAGGCCCTAACCGCGACCACAAGTCCTGAAGCATTTGCCAGTCCTTCATTCCAAAGACACTTAGAAGCAGGCTTTCCTCTTTTGCTATATAGCTACAGAGCAGTGGCTTAAGTTGCTAGCTAAGTGTATGGAGGGTACCTCAACCTGCTGCTTCTGCTGAACCTCCAATGTCTGACATTACTCCCAAGGTCTTTGACAACCCTGAGGGTCACCCAACTTCAAGCACTGTTTTACAGGCTGAGCCCAGTTATGAGGCTACCTTGACTTTGGCCTTGAGCACATTTGTAGAGGTCGAACTGGCATCCAATCAGGATGTTGTGGAAAAACCTAGGCTTGAAAGTATGGAGGGTCCTTGGGGGTACCTCGCACCCATGCAAGCGAAGAGATAGCTGCATTTGAATGTAGGCCTTTGTCCGGTCTTCCAGTGTTGCATAGGATCCTTTGTCCTGCAAAGAAAAAACAGGACTAAGCATTTGTTCCATACCAGTGAGGCCCGTTCATTTTGGCAGGCCTTTTCTCAAAGCTTCATTCAGGCCTTCATGGCACTTAAGCCACTTTCCTCTCAGCCTGCTCCTACAACTCCTTCCCAACCTTCTCAAAATAGGGACAGTGACTCATCTGGTGAAGAGGAATCTCTGAATTATTCTGTACGTATCCCTCCCCCCACCAGGAATATGTTTCCCCTGAAGAGGAGTCAGTCGGTATTGACTCCCTTATGGAAGAGATATCCTTTGAAACTCTCCTGAAAATGGGAGAGCACTTTAAATGAGATAATGCTCAAATTTCTGAAGTCTGGAAAAGATTAGATCAACTTCTACAAGTTGATGTCCCTGGCCCCTCTGCAGTTCCACTTGTGCATTTCTGGATGCTTTTACAATGCTTCAAAAGTGCCAGACTCCCAGGCCCTGGCCGCTTCTACAAGGTCCTTGAAGATTGTAAATTTCTCTGTTTGTGCCCTGCTGCAGACCTAGCAGTTATTTCTGTAGCTACAGACAAGCCTTCTAGGATACTTCCCTCCTCTGTCTTCTCCCATCAGACTAGAATAGTAGAACCCTTGAAAGACTGGGTAAAAAGGCCTATATGTCAGCCACTTTGACTTTCAGGGCCATTAATTATCAGATACATATGACAAAGTACTCCATAGCGCTTTTGTCTTGGGCATCTAGTGCCATTGCAGGTCTTACAAATTCAGATCTAACCTGGGAGCTTCCTCCCAAAGTGGCAAAACATTCCATTAAATGCAGCTATGATGCTGCGGAGGCTTGTACCAGGGTAGCAACTATTGGTTCAGTTCTTGGAAGATTTTCTTTACTCAGGCTGCAACCTTTCCAGGATGACTTCAAATCTAAATTAATGGGTGCACCACTAGACAATTCAGCCTTATTTGGTAAAGCAGCAGCCTCTCTATTTAAGTCCTTACAGGAAAAAACAAGGAACTCAAGGGGTTTAAACATATGGTTTCTCCTGTGCCCAGGTTTCACTGGAATTTCCCTTCTAAGCTTGTTTTGTCCTTAGCCACACACAACACCCCTCCATTAAGTCCTTCCAGAGGAGGCAAGAGATGGCAGAAGTCTAGCAGCTCTCAGCCATCCTCACAACAAAGGTAAGTCCTTTCCTGACAAAGCAGGGAGTCTGTGACTACTCGGCAGATGTCTTCCTTTGCCGTCTTTCCCTTAGCCTGTCAGAGGCTCACAGGGTCTGGGAAAGCATATCCCAAGACACTTGGGTACTTTTCATAATCAAAAAAGGATACTTCATGGTTTGGCACTCCATCCCCACCTTCAGAGGCATCCCTCAACTCCCGAGAGCAGTTGCCCCTCTTCCCCAGAGATCCTGTGGGAGCTTTGGCAACAGAGCTCCATTCAAAAGGTTCCTCAGTCCTCATGATGAAAAGGCTTCTATTCAGTAATGTTCTTCGTACCCAGAAAGGATGGCCCCTGGAGAAAATACTGGATTTATCCCACCTCAACACCTTCCTAAAGATTCCTACCTTCAGAATGTTGACACTCCCAAACTCTGTTCCCCCATATCCTTCCACAAGGATACATGGCATCTCTAGATGTAAAAGATGCTTAACTTCGCATCCCCATTCACCCCATGTTCAGGAAATTCTTAGTTTTTTTTTGTGGGTTCCTGGCATTTTTAATTCTCTGTCTTGCCCTTTAGTCTTTTACAGCACTGAGGGTGTTCACAAAATGCCTGGCTCCAGTGATTGCACACTGCAGACTTTTGTGCATCCAGTTTTTCCCATACCTGGATGACCTGCTTTTACAGGCCCCAACTTCCCACACTCTACTCCAGAACCTGGAGACCAATGTTTTCCTCCTTGAAAAAAACTGATATTCACCACGACTCCTTCACAGAACCACTTTTTCTTGGGTTATCAAATCCAGACAGACATTGAGAGTGTCACTTTCACCTCAGAAGGTGCAAGACCTTCAGTCCTTCTTTCACCCCCTTCTACCATTGACTCACATCACAGCCAGGGAGTTCCTTGGTGCTGGGATTCATGGCTTCAGTCATTCCCATGGTACCGATGGCAAAACTCCACATGAAGAAATTCCAGTAGATCCAGCAATTCTCACCCACTAAAATACCAAGACACTCTCATTCCTTGCCTAAAGAAGGAAGTGCTCTAGTGGGTCAAACAGACCTAAATCCAGGTCTACCTCTGCATCCTTTCACCCCAGTCCTAGAACTCTACACAGATGCATCAGATGCGGGCTGGGGAATGGCTGTGGGTAAATTCACAGTTCAGGGAATTTGGACTCCCTCCCAAAAATCAGAACACATCAATATCAGGGAAATGCGAGCATTGCTTACTAGCTCTGCTAACATTTCAACCTTTCATTTGACCAGGCCCTCTACGACTGTTCACAAACAAACCGGGGGGAGGGGAAATCCTATCTCCTTTGCAGGTTGGCTCTTCTGGTATGGGAATTTCTGGCCCAATACCTCATGACTGTTCAGGCAGTGTACATTCTGTCCAACTGGAATCTCATGGCAGATTCCTTAAGCAGATCTTTGACTCAGTCCTATGAATGGATGCTTCACAGGGATGTGTTCCTGGATGTAGTCCACCAATGGGAGGATTCCTCAGATAGACTTATTTGCCTCCCCCCTGAACAGCTTCCACAATTTTATGCCAGAGCCCCAAGTCCTCTGGTTTGAAAGGTAGATGCCCTCTCCTCTTTTGGAAGGAGATGTTTCCATATGCATTCCCTCCCCTTCTTTTAATACCAAAGGCCCTGTTCACGATTCAACAAGACCAACCAAAAATCTTGCTGGTGACTCCCTTTTGACCTGGTTCCCCCTCCTACATTTAGCCAAGGGCCATCACCACAAGGCACCCCACGGAGTGGACCTGCTCGCACAGAATAAGGGATCCCTAATACACCCATACCTGTCAGTGCTACAGCTGACACTGTGGGTAATAGGATTCTAATCCCCTTCAGACATCTATTCTCAGAGGATGTGCTTAGTATTTTCCAGAAGTCCAGAAAACCCAATACAAGAAAATCTTGTATTTCCAAGTGGAAAGGATTTTCACTCTGGTGTAAAACCCACTGACAGTGAGAATCCCAGTGGTTCTGTCTTACTTGTGTGAATTGCTCTCTGGTGGCTTGGCTTACTCCTCTGTCAGAGCACACATCAGTTATTTCTGGTTGTCTGCCTCTTTCTCCCCCTGTAGCATCCAGATTTGAGGTGAAACAATTCCTTAAGGGGGTCCTTCACATTAGGCCTCCCAGAAAACTCACCTGGTCCCTTTTGAGCCTGAATCCTTGGCTTCCTTCAAATATTGCTCTTGGAAAACTGTTTTACTTGTGGCCTTGACTTCAGCCAGAAGGGTGTTGGAGCTTCAAGCTCTTATGGCGGTGCTTCCTTTTTAGTATTTCATAAAGATAGGATATCCTTGAGAAGAAATCCTTCCTTTTTCTTTTTTTTTTCAAACACCTTTATTGAATTATCACTTGTGGCATAGTCAAATTTGCATTCATATAAAAGTAATCACACTATAATTAACATAAACATTTTACTTCACATATATTGCTATATATCATATAACCTAAGCAACATTACATAAATTATTCAATTCCTCCCTTTTTTCAAAACAAGAAACATCTTTATTAAACCATCACTTACTACAGAGGCAATCATACATTTATACAAATTAAAACAAACAACACCGATGCACTTAGTTGCAAGCATTTTACATTGCAAACCATACTGACACTCCCAGCTGCAAACAGTATACATCACTTATAATCTACCCAATCTTTTTCAGTCAGACATTACATAGCTCATTTAAGTCCTGCTGCCTTTTAAACCTCATTCCTTTCTTGTATGTATTGTTCCCACAATTCCCATTTTTTCCTATGTAGTTTGCTCCTACCCTTTTCTAAAGATCTCAATTCCAGTTCTTTTATCTCTGTTACTATATTTCACTACTTCTAGTAGAGTCGGTTTAGGTTTTGATTTCCATTTTCTAGTAATTGCTTTTTTGGCAGCCACGGTTATTTAGACACAGCATGGCCTTACCATGCCTAGGCAATTCCGATTCTGTGTCATAGCTCAGAAGAATCATCTCCCACGTCTGCCCACTCTGCCCACTCAGCATCTCTGACAGTGCATCCCACAGGGAATCCTTCAAGTCCGCCGATTCACCACACTCCTAGAAAATATGTTCCCAGTAGCCTCTTTCTTCCCCGTCACACCTCCAATATTTGCTGTCTGCATGAGGAGAAGATGTTCTTCATCTCACATTGCTGCAGTCCTTACATATGGGTAGTCCGCTGTCCTCGGTCGGCCCGAATACCAAAGTATTAGGCTGACGTCGGTCACGGCGCTTAAAACTGACATCAGGACGTCAGGGTACAAAAGCGCATGACCGACGTCATATCCTCAGTCTTTTTTGCCGCATGGTCCGATGCAGAAGCAGCGTTGCAAGTGCCGTTCGGCGTTCTGAAATTTTTCGAGTTCGGAGTTTCAGACCGAATCCAAGTTGGCTAAGTACCCCGTTGGGGAATATTTTGTTTTTTTCTTGCCTCAGTGTATTACGGGATGTCAGAAAAAGTGAATAACTGTATTTCTTGTGGGAAGCAGATACCGCATAGGGATTATCATTCTTTGTGCATTCCTTGTTTGGGGCCTGAGCACGACGTTGTCGGGTGTCGCTTTTGTGCTAGGTTCAATAAGCGCACTATTAAGCGAAGGTTAGATTGTGCTAGGCTGGTCTTTGGTAAGCGGTGCAATTATAATATGCCGTCGGACTCTCCGGCGCCCGCTTCAGCGAAGAAGCGCAAAGACAAAACAGTTAAACCCAGGCAAGATGAGTCGTCCGTTCCGGACACCGGTTCTTTAGAGGCTTCAGTGGAACCGGTGGTTCCGACAGACTTCTCTGGAGTCTCAGGGGGAGACCTTGATTTTGCAGGATGTGGCCTCTCAAGAGGCAGGTCAGGCTGAAGGGGCTTCTCAAGTTACTGTACTCCCCTCCCTTCCTAGGGTGGTTAGGCCCTCTCCTTCTGTTTCCAAGGCTTCTCCCAGAGGCAGGCCAGGTTTAGCTTCTGTTGGTGTCACTCCTAGTTCAGCAGGGTCTATGCCTAAGAAGCACATGCTTAAAATGGCAGAAGATTTGAGTACTCTGATTAGAGGTTCTTTGCCCCCTCCTGATAAGAGGCCTAGGGTGGAGCCAGAGTTGGGAAGTTTTGAGCAGGCTTCGGATGTTTCAGAGTCTTCGGCTGAAGACTTGCAGGAGTACTCTCCTTATTCTGATTCTGATGCAGATGATTCCTCTCCTTCTGCTTCTCCTCCAGAGGATTTTTCTTTTTCAGAGACACTTCATTCTATGAGGGAACACTTTAAGTGGGAAGGTCAGGACTTCTCTGATTCTCGGAAAAGGCTTAGGGAATTTTTGCTTTTACCCCAACATAGGCCCTTGGCTATTCCCCCTGTTCTGGATGTTGTGGAAGATGTGTTTTCAGAGGCTTCACTTAATCCTGATTCTCTGCCTTCTGTGCCTGTTAAACCGGATAGGTATTACAGGGTGCCTGAGGCTCATAAATATCTTTATAAGAGTCCTAGGGCGGACCCAGAAACTATTAGTCAGGGACCTAAGGGTGTCAAGGCCTCTGTTGTAAAAAATCCGGTTCCTCTAGATAAAGAGGCCAGAGCTTTGGATAGATGGGGAAAGAAGGTTTATACATCTTCTACCTTAGCTATGAGGGCTTTGAATTGCCAGTTTCATATGTTGAAATATCAAAACTTTCTTCTTTCTCAATTGAAGTCTAAGGTGGATGCTCTGGCGGAAGGCATTGAGTGCAAAGAATTACAAAATTTGGTGCATGTCTCTGAACAGGTGGGTAAGCATTCATTACAATGTGGTTTTGATGCTGTGCAGGCCTCGACTAGGGTGGCTACCACTGGTTCAGTTCTTCGCAGGCACGCCTGGCTGAAGGATCAGAATTTATCTGACCATGTTAAGACAAGGATTTTAGATGGTCCTTTGCAGTCTGATGTGTTTGGTTCACCTGTGGAGTCAGTCTTGAAGAAAATGGAAGACAAGGCTAAATCTATGCAGGCTGTTAAAGATTTTTTGCAAGTTCAGCCTCCGAAGTTTAGTAGGAATTGGCCTGCTAAGGGGTGGACGTATCCTTCTTATGATTCTCAGTCTAGGGGTAGATCTAGACGTAGTAGGAGCAGAGCTCAGAGTTCTTTTAGACCTAGAACAGGTAGTTCACCTGCACAATCTTCGGGTGAGGGCAGGGGCCAGTCCTTTCGTAAACAGGCCCAATGACCTACTTTTTCAGCTGCCAGATCCTTCTTGCCTGGCAGCACCTTTGGGAGGAAGGTTGGCACTCTTCAAGGAAAATTGGATTTTGATTACCCAAGACAAATGGGTATTGGATATCATACATCAAGGTTACAAGTTTTATTTCCATACCTTGCCTCCTTTCAAAGGCATGCCAGACGTTCCTCCTCAGCAAAGACTAGAGGCTCACAAACAAATTTCTCTACTACTTCAAATAGGGGCCATACAACCTGTCCCTCTGTCAGAAGTGGGCCTAGGATTTTATTCTCGCCTGTTTCTAGTACCAAAGAAGGGGAACACGTGGAGACCAATTTTGGATTTATATCCTCAACACATATCTGGACATTCCCAAGTTCAAAATGTTGACGTTACAACAGCTTTTACCTCTGCTGGGCAAAGATCACTGGATGGTGACTCTGGATCTCAAGGAGGCTTACCTTCATGTTCCTATCAGGCCCAGTTGCAGGAAGTATCTGCGTTTTCGGGCCGGGACTTTTCATTATCAGTTCTCTGCATTGCCCTTTGGCTTATCTACTGCGCCCAGAGTGTTCACGAAGGTTCTGGCTCCAGTGGTAGCTTTCTTCAGGCTAAGAGGAATACAAATCTATCCTTATTTGGACGATTGCCTGATTCTGGCCCAAGAAAAAGACGAACTTCTTCATCATTTACAGTATGTGATGGCAGTGTTAAGATGCCTGGGGTATTCTGTGAACGAAATAAAGTTCAGTCTAGTACCCTCTCAGGACATGTGCTTTCTGGGTGTGAGACTGAATACAGCATCCCAGATGGCCTTTTTGACCCCGGACAAACAAAAGAATCTTTCCCTTTACTTCCACCAATTGTCTCGTCAGTCCAGGCTGACTGCAAGGACAGTCCTTCAAGCCTTGGGGTTCATGGCATCTTGTATTCTGGTACTTCCCAATGCCAAACTGCATATGAGGAAGCTACAATGGTATCTCAAAATGTATGGACACAGCACTGCCAAGATTTGGACACTGTCATTCAGATAATACCTTGCATTCAAAAGGAATTTTTGTGGTGGGCTCAGGAATGTCACCTAAACAAGGGACTCTCTGTGACCCGACCAGAGGCGAGTCAGATTTTAACGACAGATGCCTCAGACAAAGCTTGGGGAGCTCATCTAAATGGAAAATGGGTACAAGACACGTGGCCTGCCAGACTTCAACATTTACATATCAACTTGAAGGAGATGTTAGCAGTCCAATTTGCATTGATAGCTTTCAAGGATTTACTTCTTCCAGGGCAGGTGTTGATTCAAACAGACAACACAACTGTCATGTGGTACATCAACAAGCAAGGGGGGACGCATTCATATCCTCTATGCAGACAAGCAATGATTTTGTAGGAGACTGCTCTCAGTTTACAGCTAAATCTTCAGGCAAGGTTTCTGCCAGGAGCACAGAACTCCTTAGCAGATGGGTTGAGCAGACAAATTATGGATCCCCACGAGTGGAAATTGGATCCTCAAGTATTTCAGAAATTGACAGTGTTATGGGGAACTCCAGAAATAGATCTGTTCGCTTCTCCACTAAATTACCAGCTGCCAAAGTTTTGCACAAAAAGGTTTCATCCCACAGCTTGGAAAGTGGATGCTCTCTCATTCAATTGGAGCAATCTTCACGTGTATGCCTTTCCACCTCTGCCTCTCCTCCCAAAGGTACTCCTGAAGGTCAGACAGGACAAGCCAAACATGATTTTAATAGCTCCGGATTGGCCTCGACAGCACTGGTACCCATTACTGAGAAGTCTGGTACGGGAGCCTCCATGGCCTTTGCCTTCAATTCCTCACCTGCTATCTCAGGAGAACAGTCATTTACTCAATGTCAAACTAAACTCTCTACATCTAACAGCCTGGCATATTCTGTTTTAAACCCTGGAGTGTCTCAGCTTCCACAACAAGTTTTGAATGTTATTTTGGAGGCCAGAAGACCTAGTACAAGGAAAGTTTACGCAGATAAATGGAGGAGATTTTTATTTTGGAGCACAGCAAAGGACTTTGATGTTTCTAAACCTAATTTAAGTGTTGCTCTTCAATACCTTACTGAGTTATTGGACAAAGGTTTGTCCTTCTCCTCTATAAAGGTTCATGCTGCAGCGATTTCTGCTCACTATGACTGTGACCCACCATTATTTTCTCATCCTTTGTTTAAGCAATTCCTTAGAGGGGCAAAGAATATAAGAGGCCCACGTAGAGCTCCTACTCCTGGTTGGGACCTCAATTTTGTGTTGGAGAAACTCACTCTACAACCTTTGAGCCTGCAGCAACTGCAGAGTTGAAATATTTATCATGGAAGACTGCTTTTTTGTTGGCCATTACCTCTGCGAGAAGGGTTTCTGAATTGCAGGCCCTTATGGCAGTTGAGCCTTTCTTAATTTTCCACAAGGATAGGGTGTCTTTGCGTACTAACCCTTCTTTTATGCCTAAAGTGGTTTCTAGTGTGGCTTTAAACCAAACTATTCATTTGCCTACTTTTTATGCAAACCCCAAAATAAAGGGGAGAGGATTTTGCACACTTTGGATATACACAGACAGTTACGATATTATTTGAGCAGAACTAAAGGGTTCAGGCAGTCTCAGCAGTTGTTTGTTTCTTTTGCTTTGGGTTCTCAGGGCAAACCTGTTTCAAAACAAACTATTTCTAAGTGGATTGGTTTTTGTATTGCTTTCTGTTATTCCCATCATGGTAAGGAGATTCCAGCTGGGATTAGGCCTCATTCCACTAGGGCTACTGCCACTTCTACAGCCTTTTTAAGGGGGGTGGCTACTAAAGATATTTTGGAAGCAGCTACTTGGAGTTCAGTGCATACTTTCTCTAAGCATTACCACCTTCCTCTTTACTCTAAATCTAGGGCTGGATTTGCCACTGCAATTTTACAGGGCATTTTGGCAGCCCCTAATGCTTTATAGTTTTGCCATCCTCCCTTACCTCTGCTTTGGGATTCTACCCATATGTAAGGACTGCAGCAATGTGAGATGAAGAACATAGTACAGTTTTGTACCTACCATAAATGTAGATGTTCGAAGATCCACATTGCTGCAGTCCAATTTCCCCTCCCTCCTTCCCCTCTGTAGTGAGAGGTGGTGGTGTGGTTTGGGTTGTACATATTGTAAATATGGTTAGTGCAGGGGTGGTTGGTTGCTGTTTTTTGGCTTTGGCCTTTCTTGTTAGGGCCTTCTGACATCTGGGGCAAGAAAAGACTGAGGATATGACGTCGGTCATGCGCTTTTGTACCCTGACGTCCTGATGTCAGTTTTAAGCGCCATGACCGACGTCAGCCTAATACTTTGGTATTCGGGCCGACTGAGGACAGCGGACTACCCATATGTAAGGACTGCAGCAATGTGGATCTTCGAACATCTACATTTATGGTAGGTACAAAACTGTACTTTTTCTGCAGTCTACTTGTTGTATAGAAATATCTATGCACACTTTTCCAGGCAAAAATCTTATGTCTTCTAGATTTTGTTGCATGTTTGGGAGATGTACATATATCCTCCTATTGTAAATTGCTTATATCCTCCCATTGTTTCTTTGTGAATTGCTTATCCAGTCTCTGCCCAATCCTTTCTAACCTCCTGTGATTCATTCTTATAGTTATCATGCAATATTTTACATGCTGTACTAATTATTCCTTTTTAATGGCAGCTTCTGTTGCAGATTCTACTAAAACTCTTACCAGTGCTGGTCTTTCATTTAGAACCCCCTGTTTCTTTCTCTTTGCCTGTACTGTGATTTCAATCCCTGATAGGGAAATTAATTTCTAACCTGTAGTCCAAATAAATTCTTGCTGTTTTCCCATTCTGTCATCTTTCCTTCTCTAGTTATTTTCTCCCAATACCTTCCTCCTTTGCCTTTTCCAATAAATTCCAGCCCCCTCTTGCCTGTTGTCTATATCCCTAATTGCAGTCATCCCTATCGGCAGAATCTCCTTACTCCATTCCTGTGTTGCCTTAGTTCTTAGAATACTTTCTTATTCTTTATGGATATAATTTTCTGTATGATTATTGTTGTTCTCCTTAAAGGACTGCATCCAAAATCCCAGTCTCTCCTTGTTTCTTGAGCTTCCCCCGTTTCATCATCATCTGTTTCCACTTTGAAAATGTAGATGTTCTTCATTCCACATTGCTGCAGTCCTAACTATTGGGTAGTCTGCTGTCCAGTCGGCCCGAATACCAAAGTATATGGCTGACGTCGGTCAGGGCGCATTAGACTGACGTCAGTACGTCAGGGTACTAATGCGCATGACCGACGTCATATCCTCAGTCTTTTTTGCGGCATGGTCCGATGCAGAAGCAATTTTGCGAGTGCAGGTTGGCGTTCTGAAAGTTTCTGAAGCCAGAGTTTCAGACCGAATCAAAGTTGGCTAAGTACCCCGTTGGGGAATATTTTGGTTTTTCTTGCCTCAGTATTTAACCGGATGTCAGAAAAAGTGAATAACTGTATTTCTTGTGGGAAACAGATACCTCATAGGGATTACCATACTTTGTGTATACCTTGTTTAGGGCCTGAGCACGACGTTGTTGGATGCCGCTCTTGTGCTAGATTTAACAAACGCACTATTAAGAGAAGGTTAGACTGTGCCAGGTTAGTGTTTGGGAAGCGTTGTAATTATAAAATGCCGCCGGATGCTCCGGCGCCGCTTCGCTAAAAGAAAGGACAAAACAGCAAAGCCTAGAGTGGAAGAACCGACAGTCCCAGACGTCGGTTCTTTAGAGGGCTCAGTGGAGCCGGAGGTTTTGCCAGGTGTTTCTTTGGAGTCTCAGGGAGAGTCTTTACTTTTACAGGATGTATCCTCTCAGGAAGTAGGCCAGGCTGAGGGGGCTTCTCAGGTGGCTGTTCTTCCCTCTCTTCCTAAGGTGGTCAGAGCCTCCCTTCTGTTTCCAAGGCTGCTTTGAGGGGCAGGCCGAGTTTTGCTTCAGTGGGGGTTTCTCCTAGTGCTTCAGGGTCTTTGCCTAAGAAACATATGCTTAAAATAGCAGAGGATTTGATTACTATGATAAGGGGTTCTATGCCCCCTCCTGATAAGAGGCCTAGGGTGGAACCTGAGTTTGAGAGTTTTGAGCACTGCTCGGAGGCTTCTGAGTCTTCGGCTGAAGACTTGCAGGAGTACCCTCCTTATTCTGATTCTGATGTGGATGATTCTACTCCTTCAGCTTCCCCTCCTGAGGATTTTTCATTTTCAGAGACTCTGCATTCCATGAGGGAGCATTTTAAATGGGAAGGTCAAGATTTCTCTGATTCCAGGAAAAGGCTTAGGGAATTCTTGTTTTACCCCAGCATAGGCCTTTGGCTATACCTCCTGTTTTGAATGTGGTGGAAGATGTTTTGCAGAGGCTTCCCTGAATCCTGATTCTTTGCCTCCTGCCCCAGTTAAACCGGATAGGTATTATAGGGTGCCTGAAGCTCATAAGTATCTTTTAAGAGTCCTAGGGCAGACCCGGAAACTGTCTCTCAGGGGCCTAAAGGTGTGAAGGCCTCAGTTGTTAAAATCCTGTCCCTCCTGATAAAGAGGCAAGGGCTTTGGATAGATGGGGAAAGAAAGTGTATACTTCTTCCACTTTAGCCATGAGGGCGTTGAATTGTCAGTTTCACATGTTAAAATATCAGAATTATCTTCTTTCACAGTTGAAATCTAAGGTGGATGCTCTGGCGGAAGGTATTGAGTGTAAAGAGTTGCAGGATTTAGTTCATGTGTCTGAACAGGTGGGTAAACATTCCTTGCAATGTGGTTTTGATGCTGTGCAGGCCTCCTCCAGGGTGGCTGCCACTGGTTCTGTTCTTCGTAGGCACGCCTGGTTGAGAGATCAGAATTTAGCTGAGCATGTTAAGACACGGATTTTGGATGCTCCCTTGCAGTCTGATGTGTTGTTTGGTTCGCCTGTAGAAGCAGTTTTGAAGAAAATGGAGGACAAGGCTAAGTCTATGCAAACTGTTAAAGATTTCTTGCAGGTGCAGCCTCCAAGTTTAGTAGAAATTGGCCTGCTAAGGGATGGACTTATCCTGCTTATGATTCCCAGTCTAGGGGTAGGTCTAGGCGTGGTAGGGGCAGAGCTCAGGGTTCTTTTAGGCCTAGAACAGGAGTTCCCCTGCTCAGACTTCTGGTGAGGGCAGGGGTCAGTCCTTTGTAAGCAGACCCAATGACCTGCCTTTTCAGCTGCCAGTTCATTCTCGCCTGGCAGCACCGTTGGGAGGAAGACTGTCTCTTTTCAAAGAAAATTGGGATTTAATTACCCAAGACAGATGGGTTCTGGATATCATTCACCACGGTTACAGGTTTTATTTCCATACCTTGCCTCCTTTCAAGGGCATGCCAGACATTCCTCCTCTACAAAGACAAGAGGCTCACAAGCAAATTTCTCAGTTACTCCTAATAGGGGCCATTCAGCCGGTTCCTGTGCCAGAGAGGGGCCTAGGATTTTATTCTCGCCTGTTCCTAGTACCAAAGAAGGGGAACACGTGGAGACCAATTTTGGATTTATCTATCCTCAACACTTATCTGGACATTCCCAAGTTCAAAATGTTGACGTTACAACAGCTTTTACCTCTGCTGGGCAAAGATCACTGGATGGTAACTTTAGATCTCAAGGAAGCTTACCTTCATGTGCCTATAAGACTAAGTTGCAGAAAGTATCTGCGTTTTGAGCTGGAAATTCTCATTATCAGTTCTCTGCATTGCCCTTTGGCTTATCTACTGCCCAGAGTATTCACAAAGGTTCTGGCTCCAGTGATAGCTTACTTCAGGCTAAAAGGAATTCAAATCTATCCTTACTTGGACGATTGCCTGATTCTGGCTCAAGAAAAGGAAGACCTTCTACAGCATTTGGAATATGTCATAGCAGTGCTAAGATGCCTAGGGTATTCTGTGAGCGAAATAAAGTCCAGTCTAGTACCCTCTCAAGACATGTGCTTTCTGGGTGTGAGACTGAATACAGCAGCCCAGATGGCCTTTTAACCCCGGACAAACAAAAGAATCTTTCCAGTTACTTCCATCAACTATCTCTTCAGTCCGGGCTGACTGCAAGGACAGTCCTTCAAGCCTTAGGGTTCATGGCATCTTGTATTCTGGTGCTTCCCAATGCCAAACTGCATATGAGGAAGCTACAATGGTATCTCAAAATGTATGGACACAGCACTGCCAGGATTTGGACACTGTCATTCAAATAATACCTTGCATTCAAAAGGAATTTTTGTGGTGGGCTCAGGAATGTCACCTAAACAAGGGACTCTCTGTGACCCGGCCAGAGGCGAGTCAAATTCTAACGACAGATGCCTCAGACATTGCTTGGGGAGCTCATCTAAATGGAAAGTGGATACAAGACAAGTGGCCTGCCAGACTACAGCATCTACATATCAACATGAAGGAGATGTTAGCAGTCCAGTTTGCATTAATGGCTTTCAAGGAGTTACTTCTTCCAGGGCAGGTGTTGATTCTAACAGACAACACAACTGTCATGTCGTACATCAACAAACAAGGGGAACACATTCTTACCCATTGTGCAGGCAAGCAATGATTTTATGGGAGACTGCGCTCAGCTTGCAACTAACTCTTCAGGCAAGGTTTCTGCCGAGCACAGAACTCCTTAGCAGATGTGTTAAGCAGACAAATCATGGATCCCCACGAGTGGAAACTGGATCTTCATGTATTTCAAAGGTTGACAGTGTCCTGGGGACTCCAGACATAGATCTGTTCGCTTCTCCACTAAACCACCAGCTGCCAAAGTTTTGCACAAAGAGGTTTCATCACACAGCTTGGAAAGTGGATGCTCTTTCTTTCAGTTGGAAAAATCTTCATGTGTATGCTTTCCACCTCTGCCTCTTCTTCCAAAGGTGCTTCTAAAGGTCAGACAAGACAAGCCAAGGATGATTTTAATAGCTCCAGATTGGCCTCGGCAGCACTGGTACCCATTACTGAGGAGTCTGGTAAAGAAGCCTCCATGGCCTTTACCCTTGATTCCACATCTGTTGTCTCAGCAGGACGGTCGTCTGCTCAATGTCAAGCTTCACTCTCTTCATCTAACAGCCTGGCATATTCTGTTTTGAAAGACAGCAGGTCTCAACTTCCTCAACAAGTTTTAAATGTGATTATGGAAGCCAGAAGACCTAGTACAAGGAAAGTGTACGGAGAAAAATGGAAGAGATTTTTATTTTGGACTGCAGCAAAGAATTTGGAGATTTCAGAGCCTAATTTGAGTGTGGCTCTTCAATATCTTACTGAGTTATTGGACAAAGGTTTGTCTTTCTCTTCCATTAAGATTCATGCTGCAGCAATTTCAGCTCACTATGATTGTGACCCACCATTGTTTTCACATCCTTTGTTCAAGCAATTTCTTAGAGGGGCAAAGAATATAAGACCCCACGTAGAGCTCCTACTCCTGCTTGGGATCTCAATTTTGTGTTGGAGAAACTTACTCTACAACCTTTTGAGCCTGCAGCTACTGCTGAACTGAAATACTTGTCATGGAAGACTGCTTTTTTGTTGGCCATTACTTCTGCAAGAAGGGTTTCTGAGTTACAGGCCCTTATGGCGGTTGAGCCTTTTTTGATTTTTCATAAGGATAGGGTATCATTACGCACTAATCCTTCCTTTATGCCTAAAGTGGTTTCTAGTGTGGCTTTAAACCAAACTATTCATTTGCCTACGTTTTATGCAGATCCCCAAAATAAAGGGGAAAAGATTTTGCACACTTTAGATGTACACAGGCAATTGCGTTATTATTTGAGCAGGACTAAGGATTTTAGGCAGTCTCAGCAGTTGTTTGTTTCTTTTGCTTTGAGTTCTCAGGGCAAGCCTGTGTCAAAACAAACTATTTCTAGATGGATTGGGTGTTGCATTACATTTTGTTATTCCCATCATGGCAAGGAGATTCCAGCTGGGATTAGGCCTCATTCCACTAGGGCTACTGCCACTTCAACAGCATTTCTGAGGGGTGGCAACTAAGGATATTTTGGAGGCAGCTACTTGGAGTTCAGTGCATACTTTCTCTAAGCATTATCACCTTCCTCTCTACTCTAAGTCTAGGGCTGGTTTTGCCACAGCTATTTTGCAGGGCATGTTGTCAGTTCCTGCTTCCTTATGATTTGCCAGCCTCCCTTACCTCTGCTTTGGGATTCTACCCAATAGTTAGGACTGCAGCAATGTGGAATGAAGAACATAGTACAGTTTTGTACCTACCATAAATGTAGATGTTCGAGGATCCACATTGCTGCAGTCCAATTTACCCTCCCTCCTTCCCCTCTGTGTTTAGGGGTGGTTGTGTAGGTGAGGTTATATTCTGCTAATTTTGTATATTTTGTATATATATATATATATATTTTGGTGCAGGTATGTTGGGAGTTTTTGCTTTTTGGCCTTATCTTTTCAGGGTCTTCTGACATCTGGGGCAAGAAAAGACTGAGGATATGACGTCGGTCATGCGCATTAGTACCCTGACGTACTGACGTCAGTCTAATGCGCCCTGACCGACGTCAGCCATATACTTTGGTATTCTGGCCGACTGGACAGCGGACTACCCAATAGTTAGGACTGCAGCAATGTGGATCCTCGAACATCTACATTTATGGTAGGTACAAAACTGTACTTTTTCTGCTTGTGTTATGTATAGGAGTCTTAACTGTGTAACTGAAATAGCCATTCAGATTGGGTAAACCCAATCCACCCCATTCTACTGGAAAAATCAGCTTATCCCATTTGACCCTTGCTGTGTTCCCTCCCAGATAATCCTTCAGCTCTTTAATAATTGCAGTCCACATCTTCTCTGGTTGATAAAAATATGCCTGATCTGTGTATAAGACTAAAGGGACTGAAAACATTTTAACTGCTTGCATCTTATCCATATAAAAAAGCTTCCATTTTCTCAGTTTTTGTTTTATCTTTTTAGTCTCTTCCCACATATCGTTAGCTGCCACACCAGAATAATTTTTAATCCATACGCCTAAGTGCTTCATTTTATCATGTCCCCATAAATATGGATATTCCTGAATCAATTCTTGTGTGGGTACATAATTTACGGTTATTGCTTTTATTTTAGCTTCATTAATGTTGTATCCTGAAAATATCTCAAACTGTCTCAAAATGTTCCACAACACTGTAATGTCTCTTTCTGGTTTTATCAGGTTTAGAATAATATCTGCGGGTAAAAGCAGCTTTTCTTGACTACCATACCAGTTATGTCATTGAATTTCTGAGTCCCTTATTTCCTTTGCCAAGGGAAAGAGGATACCTTTGCCTGGTTCCTCTACTCAAGCAGAAATTATCAGAGAGGACCCCACTCACTTTAATTTTCTCCTCCGATCCCTCATATATCCTCCTAATCAGTCTTATAATTTTTTCACGAAAATGGAAATGCTTCTATTGCCATGCTCATAAAGTCCCAGGTTGCTCTGTCAAATGCTTTCTCTGCATCAAGACCCACCAACAACAATGGTATTTTCTTACATTCTACTTCCCTCTGTATCATCAGTGTTCTGTTAATGTTGTCAGATGTTTGCCACTCCTCCACAAAACCACATGGATCCATATCTGCCAGTTTTGGCATTAGTTTTGCCATTCTTTTAGCCTTTATAGACAATGAGCACTTTATAATCATGGTTTAGTATTGAAATGGGCCTGTATGAAGATGGATCTGATGGATCTTTACCCTCTTTAGGTATTACAGCTAAAACTGCTTTCTTCCAGGACGTTGGCACTTCTCCTTTTAAACTACTGATCTGAAGTAGTTAACTTCATTTGATTAGCAACCTGTGGGTATCTGATCCGAGCTCCAAGCTCCTCCACCTACCCATAATGCCCTGCCACCTCCCTCTAACCCTCAGATCTCGTTTGCCGCGGCTTTGTTAAGCATCTTAGAACGAGCTCCTAGCATGGTTATTGTGAGTTAAAGGCTTTTTTTCTCTTTTTCTGTCAGAGAATTACTAAAACTTTGTGTGTGTGGTTCCCTTTTCTCTCTTAGTCTGTTTTGGGTAGTTTAAAGCTTCTAAGTGTATTTAAAGTTAATTTCCCTCCCCCCTGTCTGTGTGTGAAGGCGTGTGCGTGTGGGCCTGTTCTTTCTTTCTATATAAAATGTCTGAAGGCCCAAAATCTGTGTTTTCCAAATGCTCCGAGTGTGGCCATAAGCTGTCCCCAGTGGATGGCCACACTCGGTGCGTTATTTGCCTGGGTGTTGACCACCTTTGTTTGGGCTACACTATTTGTGCAACCTTCAACCCCAGGGCGTTGAGGGATAGGAGAACGAAGTTAATCCTTGCGGGCCTTTTGCCCCCTGATTCCACTTCGTCTTCCTCCTCCTCTGTGGCGCCAACCGCGGCTGTTCCACCTACCGCCTCCGATCCCCTGGCCGGGACTCATCCTCCCTCTTTGGTCCAGAAGGATAGGAAGGACAAGGAGCAGGAGAAAGATGGGCACCGTAGCCACAAGAGGTGGTCCGAGTCATCTCTTTCGGCCCTGCAGTCTAAGCAGCTTGCATCTCCCCTTAAGGTCCCCGGGTCTTTCCCCTCCCAGCTTCGTTCTCCACGTTTCTCCCCAGAGCCAGAGGAGGAGGACCCGGTCACCTTCGAGGTCATCTAGGCAGCCTTCCCAGCCGGCCTCGGCAGCCTCATCCAGATCAACCAGGAGTCTGTCCGACACAGACATGGACCGGATGATGTGTCAATTTCTTCAGGCCCAGCTGCAGATGGGAATGCTCTTGCCCCCCCCCCCGGGGGGGAGCTCAACCCCCTTTTTCGCCCCCCATTGCTCCTTCTCTGACCTGCTATCAGGTTTCGGAGCAGTCGGTTCTGACTAGCTTCGGAGCCGTGGTGGCGTCGGCACCGGCAGTGTTCCCTACTTCGGCGCCGACTGTACCCTCGAGTCTGTCGGATCCGTTTTCAGATCCGAGCTCTCGGGGCCGTGAGTTGAGCGTCGGATCTGGAGGGGTCAGTGGGCCTTCGGCTCCGTTGAGGTCAGAGCGCACTACTCTTTCGGATCCAATCAGGTCGTCTCCGGCTCCGATCCGCACGCCGGATCTGAGGGGACTGCTTTCGGATCCTAGGGAGAGCAGTTCACCCTCGACATTCGACATCGTGGAGAGGGTCCTTTCGAAGGATTCGAGGCCCCAGGCTCTTGCTATGGATCCACCCACCATTCCCTGTCAGATGGGCCTTTCTTCCATCATCCGGCCCCAGGGACAGCCTGCGCCTACGTCCCAGATGGTTCCTGTAGAGGAACAGGACATTGTTGGTGAGGCCTCTTCAGACAGCCCCCCCCCGTGGAGGTCCCTCACAAACGAAGGTGCAAGAGGAGGCACTTGGACTCACCCGAGTCCCTCACAGAAGACGTGGACTTAGAAGAAGGGGAAGGTTCCCCAAGGTCACCCCCCCCCGAAGATGTCTCCTTTGGAGACATTATGGAAATATTAGAGGGGGGTGGTCTACCCAGAAACCTTCCTTGGATGAATCTGTGTTTCGGGAGGCGTTTGACGCAGGCCCATCTACCTCTTGGGTGTCCCCTCTCGCCAACCCCCTGGTGGACCTCATAACTACCAGGGCATGGAAGGAGCTGGACACTGCCGAGCTAATACCCAAGAGACCGGACAGGATCCTTAGCACAGGAGAGTTCCTCGGTACATCCTCCAGACAAGGAGTCTCGGATGATGGACTGCGTCAGAAAGCGGATGTTCACTTCAGCGACTTTCTCTGTAAGGTCACTAAACTATATGGCACATGTAATTCGGCTCCAGCGGGACCTAATCAAGGAGTACACTGGATCACCCCAGAGTCCATGTCGGCCGAGGACAAATGGACCTTCTCGGCTCGAATGGCCACATTTAAGTCGATTACTAACACATCTATGCGGCTTCTCTCCCATGCCACGGAGGGAGCGGCTAGAGCCAGCGGAACAGGTGTTGTCTTATGTCGACAGGCCTGGCTCCGTCTCTGTGACTTTGCGGAACCCTTCAAGGTGTCCTTCGCGAACGCCCCTTTTGACGGTTCTATGCTTTTCGTCAAAACCATCCGCGATGCGCTTCTCCAGAGCGAGAAAGATGGGAAGACGGTGTCTGCCGTCGGGATCCGCTTCTCGGCTCCTCAGAAGGTCCTTCTCCAGGAACCAAAGAGGACAAAAGAAGATGTGGTTCCGGAAAGCTCAACAATCCCGTTTCGCTCTGGATCCTTCATCCTTCAGAGGCAGAGGAGGACAAGGTGGATGCTGGCCCAGCGGCAGAGGGGGGCCGAAGAATTTCCGGTCGAGGGAACCTTTTTCCGATAGACCCGCGCAGCAACCCTGAGGGGTTGCCCGACTGCTCCTCTCTGGAGGCAGTTGGGGGGCGCGTCTCGGAGCACCTAGCACATTGGGAGTCCATTACAACAGATCGCTGGGTGCTCCGAATCATATCCAGAGGCTATTCAATTCCATTCCTAACATCTCCTTCCCAGTCGGGGAGTCTCCCCGATGTTCCACCCAATCAGAGGGAGGTAGCAGCCTTCGAAATAAGAGAGCTGCTAAGAAAAAGAGCCATCCAGCACGTCCCCCTCGGGCAATCCGGATCAGGTTCTTTTTGGTGCCAAAAAAGACGGGGGACTTACGGCCGATTTTCGACCTGTCCACACTGAACCTGTCAGTCGCGAAGGAAAAGTTCCGGATGGTCACTATTCAATCCATTCTCCCACTTTTACAGGAGAACAACTGGGTGTGCTCGATAGACCTCAAGGATGCGGACAGGCGATCCAGGAGGTTTCTCCGCTTCCGGCTGGGAGCCAGCCATTATCAATTCAGGGTCCTACCCTTCGGTCTCACCACAGCCCCCAGGGTGTTCACCAAGGTCATGGCAGTTGTAGGGGCCCACCTGAGGCTTCAGGGAATACAGGTCTTTCCTTACCTGGACGACTGGCTCCTAACCGCCCCCACCAAGCATCTACTATGTTCAGGCAGGGACTACTTCTTACATCTGGCCCGCCATCTAGGGATCACAATCAACCACAAGAAATCCTCCCTTCAGCCTACTCAGATCTTGGATTTCATAGGGGCCAGGATAGACACTATACATTCCAAAGTTTTTCTGACGGCGGACAGACTCCGCAGTCTAAAACTTCACATTTTGGCCCTTCTACAATCATCAGCACCCCCAGCGGAATTAGTCCTGAGGGCCCTGGGGTCCATGGCAGCGGCCATCAATCTGTCACCGATCGCACTTCTGAATATGAGAATCTTTCAATGGACCTTACAGGTCCAGTGGTCCATCCTACGTCACCCCCTGTCTACACCTATTCCCCTCAGCAGGGAATCTCTACTTTGGTGGCTCCATTCCAGGGTCCTCCGGGAAGGGCACCCCTTCTCCATGTCCCCACCCCAAGTCACAGTGACCACGGACGCATCTCTCCTCGGGTGGGGGGGGCATTGCATGGGCAGATCCGTCCACGGCACGTGGACTCGCACAGAGACCTCTTTGCATATCAGTGTGCTGGAGATGAGGGCGGTGCTTCTAGTGTTGCAGGCTCTCCATTCCCTTCTTCCTCCAGGGACTATTGCAATTCAAACAGACAACATGTCAGTAGTCTGGTACATCAACAAACGGGGGGGAACCAGATCTTACCCACTTTGCCGAGAGGCCATGAGATTGTGGGAATGGGCGATATCCACCAACTGCTTTCTCATAGCAACGCACATTCCGGGTCGGTCAAACATTCTAGCAGACAGGTTGAGTCGAACTATCCTCTCACCTTACGAGTGGTCTCTGAACCCAGTAGTAGCGGAACAAATCTTCCTCAGATGGGGTCAACCTTGCTGCGATCTGTTCGCGTCACCTTCAAACACAAAGTGCAGCGAGTTCTTCGCTTTAATTCCCCCACCAGGGGAAGTCCCCAGAGACGCTCTGGTTCATGCTTGGCCATCCGGTCTTCTTTATGCTTATCCTCCTCTTCCGTTGATGACAAAATTCTTGCAGAAAGCTCGTCGGTTGGGGAGCAGAGTTATCCTCATAGCCTCATTCTGGCCTCGCCAAACCTGGTTCCCATACCTACGGTCTCATCTAGTATATCCTCCCTGGATCTTAGATCCCATTCCAGATCTGATTTCTCATCCCTTGGGATTGAAGACCCCCGACCTGGACAAACCTCAAGCTCTCGGCTTGGTTGATCCAGTTCCATTAATGGCCAGGACTCCCGGTATCTCATCCTCAGTTAAGGCCATTCTGGTGGCCGCTCATAAGCCTTCTACCAGGAGAATCTACAAGGGTAAATGGAAGCATTTCTCTATCTGGGCGGAGCATAGGAATTTGGATCCCTTTACGGCTCCTATCCCAGCAGTCCTCGACTTTCTGTCCCATATTTTTCATCAAGGGGCTAGTTCTTCAATTGGCAGCTATTTCCCACTTCCATGTTGGAAACAGTTTTGGGCCCCTAGCTTCCTCTAAGATTTGCAAGACATTCCTGAAAGGAACTTTCCTGTTAAGACCCCCTGTTAAAGATGCAGTTCCGCCATGGGATTTAACCCTGGTTCTCCAGGCTCTGACTGGTCCCCCCTTTGAGCCCGCAGCTTCAGTCGACTTAAAATATGTATCTTGGAAAACTGCCTTCCTGATTGCCATTACCTCAGCTAGGAGGATATTGGAGCTTCACGCTCTTTGTAGTAAGCCTCCATATATCATCTTTCATAAAGACAGGGTTTCCCTCAGACTAATCCCTCCTTTCTGCCTAAAGTGGCTTCAGAAGTCAACTTCAACCATTCCATCAATCTACCTGTCCTCTTTCCTAATTATCAGAACAAAGGAGAGTATAGACTTCATTGTCTGGATGTACATAGTTGCGTTTTTACTTAAACAGAACAGCTGAATTTCGAAAATCAGATCAACTTTTTGTTTCATTTGCTAAGTCCTGTCTGGGTAAGCCAGTGACTAAGGTAACCTTAGCTAGATGGATTTCCCAATGCATCCTTCTCGCATACAGAAGCTCTGGTCGACCTGAGCCCCTGAGGGTTCGAGCTCATTCTACCCGTTCTGTGGCTACGTCTGCTGTCTTCTGGTCGAGGGTGTCTTTGGAAGACATTTGTGCAGCAGCTACTTGGGCTTCATCTCATACTTTTATTACACATTATAAATTGGATTTAGTATCCAGAGGACGTGCATCTTTTGGCTCTGCAGTGCTCCGGAATATCCTTCCATGAGGACCTCCCAAGTTGTGGTAGCTGAGGACTCTGTCCCACAGGTTGCTGATCAAATGAAGTTAACTACTTCAGATAAATAAGTTATGTACTCACCATAACGTTCCATCTGAGTAGGTAACTTCATTTGTCTGCAACCAACCCTCCCTCCATCCCTGGACCTTTAGTTCGTTCTTGAAGGATCAGGGTATGTCACTTTCCAGATGACATCAGGTGGAGCGTTCAAGTAGTTTCCTTGTGTTATAGTAATGTTCTATGATACTGTGGCAAACTCGATCTGAGGGTTAGAGGGAGGTGGCAGGGCATTAAGGGTAGGGGGAGGAGCTTGGAGCTCGGATCTTTGGCTAGGAAAGCTGCTGGCTCGGATCCAAATCGGATCCGATACCCACAGGTTGCAGGCACATGAAGTTACCTACTCAGATGGAACGTTATAGTGAGTACATAACTTCTTTTTAAACAAAACCTGCCAGATCTTTATCATTTTTTTTTTCTCCTAGCTTTCAAACTTCCACAGGAATACCATCTATTCCCGGGGACTTTCCTGTGGATTGGTTATACATCACAATTTCTATCTCATCTCCTGCTGTCCTAACCAGTAGTAATTGAGCCTCATCTGCCTCGAACCTTGGCATATATAATTCTTCCATAAACTTTCCATTTGCGTCTTTTCTTAATTTTCAAATTTTTCTGCTTTATAGAGGCTTTCATAGAATTTCCAGAATATTTCTAATTCCTCTGTAGGACCTCTTGATGCTTTCCTTGTTTCAGGATCCCCAAGTCTGGTGACTACTCTTTCTACTTTCTGTTGCCTGAGTCATTGTGCTAAAAGTTTTTTTTGCTCTAGTGTTGTCAGTTAAAATACTGTTGCTTAAGAGCAGCCTTTCTAAACTCATGGATATTGTCAAGGTAGTCCCTTATTTTTGTCTAGCATTCTGCATTTGATCCTCATCTTGTTCTGAGATATTCCCCGTATTAAGAACAAATCCTTCCTTTATGCAAAAAGTAGTTCATGAGTTATCCCTTAACCAATCCATTCAATTGCCTACCTTCTTCCCAAAACCACAGTGAGAAAGTACTACACTCCTTAGATGTACACAGCCAACTAAGGTTTTACCCGGACAAGACTAACGCGATCAGGAAATCTGATCAGCTATTTGTGAACTTTCAACCCAGAGCTCTGGGTTTACCCCTTTCCAAGCAGACTTATTTCTTTTTGGATTTCAAAGACTGTTTTGCCTTTCTTACACACTCCATAGAAAGAGACTGTCTTCACCCGTGAACGCCCAGTCTACCAGGGCTCTGGCTTCCTCTAAGGCATTCTTGAAGGGCTTAGGTAACAGCACCATCCTTGAAGCAGCCCACCTGGTCTTTTATCCATAACTTTACCAAACACTACAAACTAGATGGCATTTCCAGATCCAGAGCTGTGCTTGCGAAAGCCGTTTTACATGGCTTCATTGAGAGCTCCTCTATTCCTTTCTTCTCCATTCCTTTTTTTGAGCTTTGGCACTCTCCTGCAGGTTAAGAATACTGCAGCAAGTGAATAGAAGGGCATAGAATAGTTATGTAAAATCTTGCTTTAACCGTAGATGTCCTTCTGTTCACTGTTGCAGTATTCTATTCCTCCCTTTCTGTTCACTGTTGCAGTATTCTATCCCTCCTCCTTTCCCCCCGGTCCATTGTTTTGCTTAGATGTACTGACCTTTTATATCCTAGCTTTGGCATCTCTACGGGGGGGCATCCATTTCTGAGGATGGTACGTGCGTATGCCGCTTTTATGACCTATGTCCGACAGCAGCCTGCGAGCGATGTCCAACATACTCTACGGTAGTATAAGACTTTTATACACTGGCTGACGTCAGGTCACCTTCAGGCAGGAGATCCCGCAGGTTAAGAATACTACAGCAGTGAAGAGGAGGACATATATGGTTATGGCAAGATTTTACACAACTATTCTTTCTGTGCATTGGAAAATACGTATATGTCTCTGTTATTACTTAAGTGAACAGTGAAGTCACAGAATGATAACACAGCATTAGTTGCTGACTTTTCAGTGAGCAGATGGTCGGTTTAAAAAGTTATCAGAAGTAAGTGGAGCATTCCAGAAAGGCAGCAAAGGCTGGCTGAGATTTTAGGAGTCCAACCTAGATTTGTATACAAGTATAAAGCTAATCTAACGACCGCCTTAAAGCCCTATCCCAGTATTCTGTCTCCTACAATTTGTCGAGGGGGAGGTCTGTTCATAGATTCATAGGTTCATAGATTAGTACTAGGCTAACTGCACTTACGAGCCGTTTTTAAACCTAGCCAATTATCCCTTGTGAGACTCAAACCCTGCACCTTGTGTTTATAAGGCAAACACCTTAACCATTAGGCCACCCTCCCAAACCTAACTCATATACAGGGCATTGTCAGACCCCACTCTGGTGGACCTCCTGCATAGCAGCAAAACAAACAGCACCAGAATTACCTGTTCTAAAGACTAAAACCTTGCCTTTCATATAAATAGAACCTGTTGGAGAGACAGGTATGTCTCCCAGAGAATGCCTAGTCTCTGGAACAGGCTCCCCATCCATGTGAAGCAGAGTTCATCCCTAACCCAATTCAAGTGTAATTTGGACAACTGGATGGGGAACAGTAAATTCATCCCTGGCTTGGCACCCATGTCTCTAATGGACACAGGTAACCTGTAAATGGTTCATCTCCTAAGACCCTGCTTGCACTTATCAAGGATACCAGAACTTAGAGATTTGGGATGCATGGCTATGCTTAAAAAGGCCCTTGTGGTCAGCCTAGTAAACACCTATGAACCTGTGAAAAATATTGTGGTCCTTAGCATAGTAAACACCCATGAACCTGTAAAAAAAAATAGTGGTTAAAACATCTGACAAAAGCAGGGTGCATTTCCCTATTTTAATCGTAGGTACTGTAAATGTGTGAAAATAGTCCATACACTACTGTGTAGGGATAAACTGACATTTCAGGTGTTACAGCACATTTGTTTGTCTTGCACAATGTGATACATGCTCTTCATGTTGTGTTTGTAAAAGAACAGGAAGATTACCACAGACAGTGAATGAGCATTTATATGCCTCTTAAGACTAAGAACACTGGAAATGTTTTGTTTAGACATTCTGTGATGTGTTCTTATTTCAGGAAATTTTATTTTTTTATACTAGACTGTGTACAAGACACACATGAAGGTGACTTTGAAAAGATTATTGAAATTTGAGCCAACTGGTCTAAGCAACATAATCAATGTAAATGCATTCTTAAAAGAAGAGAAGCTAAATTGCAACTTGGCAACAAGTTGGAAAGTGAAAATTGGTTGGATGTTATTGTTATGTGACTGTGTGCAGTTTTACTATGTCAAGCAGAATTTTTTATTTTTTTCTGAAATCTTTCCTGCAATAAAATTGAAAGAAAAGTTACGTTTTAAAAGCCAGTTGTGGTCTGTGATTCTTAAGCTAGGATTTTGTATAGTTTGGTTTGCCATACTTGGGTGAAAAGTATATGACTGATCTGGTTGAACTAATAGTTGGTCTTCACACACTGGGAATCTGCACATGTATGTGTGTTTGTGTATGTATTGGGGTTTGGTATTTGATTCCCTTGATTGAGGGCTTTCAGAATCTGCACCACTGAACATTCCAACATGTGACTCTAGTCTTCTCTTTAGGAGTAGCTGCCTCCATTGTTTGCTTGGTCTGCCGTTGGCAGCCAAGGGCATGATGGCTCTTTAGAACTGCAACACTCCTTTATTGGGTGACATTTCCCTTACGTGGTTGGAGTTGATCCTTCTGACTTTGTGTTCCCCAGTTCTCCTCTTTCTGATGCTGTGATGATTCTCCCTTTCCTGGTTCCCTGGTGGTTTTACTGCTTGCTCACCAGTTCACACACAGAAACCATTATAATGTATTCTTGACATTAGGTGTAACAGCTGTGCACTTAACATATCAGTTGGATTTACAGAGTTCTCTTCTTGATAGGTCAAAGTACCCTTCCTGTCTCTCCTTGGGACTGGCTGCTTTTTACAGCAAGTCTAGCAAGTGTATACTTTCATCGAGCGTTTGTTTGCAGTTGGAGTAGTAATTCTTTGTTTTGATTTGCTAGTTTGTATATTCTAGGAATAAGTGGATTACTTGATGTTTGGCGTCACAGTGCATGTTTGTACGGGGGGGAGTTACTTTTTCCAGGAAAAAAAATGTTTAGGACTAGTCAGTGAAGTAGGAAAAAAAGGTCATAGAAAACTTGTGTACTGCATTTGTTCTTCATTTCTTTTACTCCGTGTACCTTTGTCACTTTTTAAAAATGCCACATGTAATGAAGTTTTAAAAAAATGCCATACGTGCAAGACCTCTTACATCAGTTGGTACAGTAAGAATTTGTCTTTTCTTACATGTTGCAGATTTGACATTTTTGGTCAGTTTAGTTTGAATGGTAATATTTTCCTGAACTGAAATGGTCAGCATTGCAGCAGTAATGTTATTGTGTAGTTTCATTGTCCTTTGTGTAACAGCACTACGGAAATGAATTTCCTTTTCTTTTTCATAGGAGGATGAAAAGGCTGCTGCTGAACTTTATGAAGAGTTTCTTGCAGCATTTGAAGGAGGTGAAGGCAAAGTAAAGGCCTTTGTGAGAGGAGGTGTTGTCAATGTTCCCAAAGGTAAGGTGTGTGGTTACATGAGACTCCTGTTGAGTACATCTGAGCCAGGCATTCATTATGGATCTGCTACAGCTGGTTCAGAAATAGGAATTAAATCGCACTAACATTGGCACTTCAGCATTTTCTTCTCTAGGCAGTCTATCTGGGAAAGCCATTGCGTAATATTAGTCTGCTAGTCATGTATTAGTGTATGTCCCTTTCTCCAATTCGTTTTATGTGTCTGTACTAGGATTCATATCCAGTCCCTAGATATCTTGTCTGCCATCCCATTGTTGACTACATCTTGATCAGAGAGTTTGTCTTTAACTATCATTTTTAGACAGACTGTACGGAGTAGAATCTTTCTGAAGGGATAGCTTGTGAAGTGATTTTCATTCCAGGGAGTTGTCTTTCCTAAACCTTTCCCACCACAGGGGCAGGACTTCATAAGAGATTGGTTCATACAATTATAATTCTTTTTCCATGCAGAAAAAAAGAAATTATGAAATCCCCTCTTGTCCTTTAAAGAGTACATCCTATTTTTTTGTTATTCTAACATGGACCAGCAAGCAAGGGTATAGCTAGGCATACTTGGTGTACCAAAATGCGTACATTTTTTTCTGTGCATCTCTTGGAAACTTCAACACTCAAAAAAACACAAAGTTTAGAACTGTGTAAATGAATGCTTACAGTATATAGTCATAAAAAGAATGGTGGTTGGAAAGAATAAACCTCTAAAAATAGTTTTTTATGGGTATTAATGGTAACCGAAAATAAGGTGCCCCTTTTTTACATGTCTGGAGGTGGCATTTTGAGGGCTGAGTACATTTTTTAAAAAAATAGGTAGATGGTGGGGCAACAGCTTGCAAATTTCTGACTATACTCCTGCCAGCAAGCAGGTAAGAATTAGTCTAGAACTGTCTTTAATGGATCATGGATTGGCTGCTATGCAGCAAATGAGAACCTAGGAAATGGTACAGCTTCAAATGTTGTCAGGTAAAGAAAAGTACAGTTGTGTACACTTACCATAAATGTAGATGTTTGAGTGTATTCACTGTTGCAGTTATCACATTTGGGTTATCTGCTTGCAGTAGCCCTAAGTTGGCCTGATTAACAAAGTCTTGGGTCCTGCATCGGTTGCTGTCCCTTCTTCCGTGACGTCAGGTCGTCAGGGGTGTAAAACATGCAGCCGATGCCATTACATCAGTTTTTCTTGGCCCAGATGTCAGGTGCCCCCCTAATGGGAAGCAATTAAAAATGTAAATAAACAAGGTTATACCTCCAACAAAAAAGCAAATACACCAAAAAGCTTTTGAGCATAGTAAAGGAGAGTATAGGTATAGCCAAAAGAAGTAAGGGGGCTGGAGGGAGGGTAACCAGGACTGCAACAGTGAATACACTCGAACATCTACATTTGTGGTAAGTGTACACAACTGTAGTATGTTCTTCGTGTTTCACTGTTGCAGTCATCATACTTGGGTAGCTTCCCAAAGCTAAGAATGGGAGGAGGACTTTAGATAGCATTAGGACCAGCTAAAAGGCCCTGCAAGACTGCAGTGGCAAAGCCAGCTCTGGATTTAGAGAAAATTGGCAGATGGTAATGCTTGGTGAAAGTATGTACAGAACTCCAGGTAGCAGCTTCTAGGATGTCCCTGGTAGGGATGCCTCTGAGAAAGGCTATAAAGGTAGGTGCAGCCCTGGTTGAGTGGGGTCTGATCCCCTTTGAGATAGGTTTTCCATTGTGCTTGTAACAGTAACGAATGCAATGGCCTATCCATTTGGAAATGGTTTGCTTTGAAATGGCCTCCCCCTCTGCCCCTGCAGCAAAGGCCACCAGCAGTTGTTCAGATTTCTTTTGAGGTTTAGTCCTGTCCAAGTAGAATTTAAGTTGTCTGTGCACATCTAAGGAGTGCAGTATCTGTTCCCCTTTGTTCTGTGGATTAGGAAAGAAAGTTGGCAAATGAATGGACTGATTAAGGGCCACACTGGATACCACTTTGGGCATGAAGGAGGGATTGGTCCTGAGGGACACCCTGTCCGCATGAAAGATGATGAAAGGCTCCACTGCCATAAGGGCCTGTAATTCAGATACCCTTCTTGCTGAAGTGATTGCTAAAAGGAAAGCTGTTTTCCAAGAAAGGAATTTTAAGTCTGCAGTAGCAGCTGGCTCGAAAGGAGGGAGAGTGAGTTTCTCCAATACAAAGTTAAGGTCCCAGGCTGGAGTTGGAGCTCTCCTGGGTGGTCGTAAATTTTTGGCCCCTCTGAGGAACTGCTTTAGCAGTGGATGAGAGAAGAGGGGAGGTTCTTTGCTATAATGAGCTGAAATGGCTGAGGCGTGAATTTTGATGGAGGAAAAGACAGGCCCTTGTGAAGCATCTCAGTTAAGTAAAATCTGAGGTAAATTGGGCACTGCTGTGCTCATCCCTTGCGATTGGTTCCAGGCACAGAATCTTTTCCATTTTTTAGCATAAGATTTTCTAGTACTAGGCCTCCTTGCCTCTAAAATGATATCCATCACTGGTTTACTGAGGGATGGTAAAGGAGAGATTAGGTAATTAGCCAGGCTGATAGGTTCAGTGTTTGATGCTGAGGGTGCAGAATCTGGTTCTCCTGCTGAGACAATAGGGTAGGAGTCTGAGGCAGGTGCCATGGGGTCAACAGTGACACACTGCACAAGAGGGGGTACCAGTGTTGGCGTGGCCAGTCTGGTGCAATCAAAATTGTCCTTGGTTAGTCTTGATTGATCTTTAGTAGTACTTTGGAGAGGAAAGGCATAAACTGATAGGTTTTTCCAGTTGAAGGACGGAGCATCCACTTTCCAAGCTTGTTTATGGGGAGTGCTTGTGCAAAATTTGTCCAATTGATAGTTCTGGAGGGAAGCAAACAGGTCTATATCTGGGCTCCCCCATTTGCTTGTCAACATGTTGTAAATCCTTGATTCCAGTTTCCACTCGGGTGGGTCCATGAGGTTTCTGATTAGTTCATCTGCCAGTGTGTTTAGTTTTCCTGGCAGGAATTGAGCTTGTAGATGCACTTGGTAGCTCAGGACTGTGTTTCACAATGCCATGGCTAGTCTGCAGAAGGGGTAAGAATGTGTACCCCCCTGCTCGTTTATGTACCACATAACAGTGGTGTTGTCCGTCTTTACCATTAATTGTCCTGGCAGAATGTGGCCCTTGAAGGCTGTCGGAGCACTCTGTACAGCTAACATTTCTTTTTGATTGATATGCCGGTGCATTTGACTTGTGTTCCATTTGCCCTGAATGCACTTCCCTGCCAGGTGAGCCCCCCATGCTTAGTCTGATGTATCTGTTAGGGTTTGGGCGGCAGGGGGTAGTGTGAATGGTAGTCCCTTGTTTGGTGGCTGACCTCTGCCCACCAAAGGAACTCTAGGCGTAGGCAAGGTATGATAGGATTCATTGCTTCTAGATCCTGGGAATGTTGACACCTTAGGCTTTTTAGATACCATTGTAGTTTCCTCATATGCAGTCTTCCATATGGAATTAGAAGAATGCAGGAGGCCATGAACCCCAGGCCACTTGTTTGAAGTAGGTTGTCAAATGAATTTGTTTCTCTGGTGTGAGGAAAGCCATCTATGAAGTTGTATTCAAGCTTGCTCCCAGGAATATAATTTGTTGACAGGGTACCAGGTGTGATTTCTTTTCGTTTATGGGTGTACCCCAGACAAGTTAGCACCCTTTGTACAAAGGCCAGATGATTCAAAAGGATGTCCTGGCTTTCTGCCTGAATTAGACAATCGTCCAGGTATGGGTATATTTGAATATTTCTTTGCCTGCAAAATGAAATAACTGGAGCTAGGCACTTTGTGAATACCCTGGGCGCAGTAGATAAGCCAAAGGGCAGTGCAGAGAACTGATAGTGCGAGTGGCTTGCTTTGAAGCATAGGTATCTTCTGCAAGATTCCCTGATTGGGATGTGCAGGTATGCTTCCTTTAAATCTAGTGTTGCCAACCAGGCTTATTTGCCTAGCATAGGGAACAACTGGTGAAGAGTCAGCATCTTGAATTTTGGAATCACCGCAAAGGTGTTTAGAGTTGACAGGTCCAAGATAGGACCCCATGAATTGTCTTTTCTGCGTACCAGGAAAAGTCTCGAGTAGAAACATTGTCCCTTTTCCTCTTCTGGTACCAATTGAATAGCCCCCATGCTTAAGAGAGAAAGTACTTGCTTTTGGGCTTCTGCCCACTGATTTGGGGGTGGATCTGGCCACCCGCTTGGTGTTGGTAAAGTGTGGAAGTGAAATCTGTATCCCTGGGAAACTATATTTAAAATCCATTTGTCCAGGGTAATGAGCTCCCATTTCTTTGCCTGAAGAGCAATCTTCCCCCCAAAGGGACAGTCAGTTGAGAAGTGCTTGGAAGTTTTAAAAAGAAGTCATTGAGACAGTTTACTATAGGGGGGAGTTGTTCATCGTGTTACACTGCTGCAGTCATTACACTTGGGTTATCCTGCCGTCAGGCGGTCCCGCAGTTGGCCAGAGTTCCAAAGTCGTGGTCCGGCGTCGGTTGCTGTCGCTTCTTCCCTGACGTCAGTGCGCCAGGGCTATATAAGATGCATCTGACGCCATTTCCTTCAGTCTTTCTTGCTGCGCGGTGCCCGAAGCAGAAGCAGTTCGCAAGTGCCGGTCAGCCGACTCCTGAGATTTTCGAAGTCGAATTTCAGATCCGAAGTCTTCAATAAAGCTAAGTACCCCGTTGAGGAAACTTTTTTCTTGCCTCAGACCGATGTCAGAAAAAGTTAATAATTGTATTTCTTGTGGGAAGCAAATACCTCATAAGGAATTCCACTCTTACTGTATTCCATGCCTAGGCCCTGATCACAACGTCACTAGTTGTCGGTTTTGTGCTCGATTTAACAAATGCACTATAAAACGACGATTTCATTTTGCTTTGCACTACTTCGGCCGAAGGTTCAATTATACTATGCCGTTGGATCAACAGACGACCGCAATTCCGAAAAAATGCAAGGACAAGGATAAAGACAGGCATCCGAGGTCCAAAACTGACGACGAAACCTCTTCTAGGCCAGTCGCCGGTTCTCAGTGAGGTGCTTTCGCAGCCCCTGACACCCGCTACCTCAGAGCCACAGGCCGCCTCCGACTCCCACGTTGAGACAACTAGGCCTCTGGAAACTCAAGATATTGGGCCTACGGAAACTAATCCCTCAGATGGGTCCGGAGCCGCTGGCATCGGTTTCTGAGGGTGTTTTCAGACCATCACAACTTACCATTAAAGCAGCAGCCAAGACAAAAGTACCATTAAAGACAAATAAGCAAGTACAGCATTCTCCAGGACAGTCCTAAGAAACAGATGCTTAAAATGGCCGAAGACCTCATTACTCTAATCAGGGGTTCCCATCCCCCTCCTGAGAAAAGGCCTAGGCAGGATACAGACTATGATTCCTCTGATTCCTCTTCAGACCAGGGATACTCTCTACCCCCCTATGAGGACTCTGACGCTGAAGAATCCATCCCTTCAGCCTCTCCTCCTGAGGATTATTCTTTTGGGGAAACTTTACATACCATGAGAGAGCATTTCCATTGGGAAAGTCAGGATTATTCAGAATCCAAGAAAAGGCTCAGGGATTTCCTTTTATTGCCTCAGCACAGGCCCCTGGCTATTCCCCTTGTGCTAGATATTGTGGATGATGTGATACAATGCACTACCAATTCTCTGCACTGCCCTTTGGCTTATCTACTGCGCCCAGGGTCTTTACAAAGTGCCTGGCACCAGTAATTGCATTTTGCAGACAAAAAGGAATTCAAATATCTCCATACCTGGACAACTGCCTCATTCAAGCAGAGACAAAGGACATTCTTATAAGGCATCTGGCGTTTGTAAAAAGGTTGCTAATTTATCTAGGGTACACAGTAAATGAAAAGAAGTCAAAACTAGTGCCCTCACAACAGATTATATTCCTGGGTGCCAGCTTAACTACAACAGCCCAGATGGCTTATCTCACACCAGACAAACAAGTTCAACTAACTCAATATTTCCAATTACTGGCAAAAAAAATCCCATCTCCCTACAAGAAACATTCTGCAGGCCCTGGGATTCATGGCATCCTGCATACTTCTAGTACCATATGCCAGACTGCATATGAGGAAATTACAATGGTACCTAAAAAGTGTTTGGAGTCAACACTCTCACAGTTTAGAAGCAGTAATACCAATGATTCCCTGCCTACAACAGGAGTTGCGATGGTGGGCACAGGCATGTCACCTAAACAAGGGTCAGCCATTTACTCTACCCACAGCCAGGCAGACTATAACAACAGATGCTTCAGATTACTCCTGGGGAGCACACATGGCAGGAAAATGCATTCAGGGCAAGTGGACCGCAGACCAAATGCATCTTCACATCAATCAAAAAGAGATGTTGGCTGCTCAGAATGCCCTAACAGCTTTCAAGGACCTTCTGCATCCAGGACAATTATTATTAAAGACACAACACCACAGTAATGTGGTACATAAACAAGCAAGGCGGCACTCATTCATATCCCCTATGCAGGCAAGCCATGACCTTGTGGAACACAGCTCTAACGTATCAAGTTCATCTGCAAGCATAATTCCTGCCGGGAAAGAAAACTACTCGGTAGAAATGTCATGGACCCTCACGAATGGAAATTGAATCCACGAACTTCAGCATGTTAATGCAAAAATGGGGATGCGCAGACATAGATCTTTTTGCCTCCCCACTGAATTGCCAACTACAAAAATTCTGCACAAGGACTTATCACACACAAGCATGGAAAGTGGATGCTCTCTCGTTCAGCTGGAAAAACCTAAAAGCTTATGCCTTCCCACCACTGCCACTCCTTTCAAAGGTACTCCTAAAAGCCAGACAAGAAAAACCACAGATGATCCTGATTGCTGCAGACTGGCCACGCCAGCACTGGTACCCAATCTTAAAGAACTTAACTCAAGGCCCACCATGGATTTTGCCTCAAATTCCACAACTTCTGACTCAACGGTCAGCTCAAAACCCTAAACCTGGCTGCATGGCAGATTCATTAGTCAAACAGGCAACACCTCTCTATAAAGCTGTTATGGATGTCATTTTGGAGGCCAGGAGACCTAGCACCAGGAAAGCTTACTCAGAAAAATGGAAGAGATTCTGCGCCTGGAACCAGGCTCAAAGCCTTGACCCTCTTGTCCCAAACATTCCTCAGATTTTACAATACTTAACTGAGATGCTGGACAAAGGCCTATCCTTCTCATCAATTAAGATCCACGCCTCTGCCATTTCGGCACATTACAACACGGATCCTCCTTTATTCTCTCATCCCTTGCTAAAGCAGTACCTCAGAGGGGCTAAAAACATAAGACCGCCCCGGAGAGCACCAACACCAACTTGGGACCTCAATTTAGTTTTGGAAAAACTGACCCTGCCACCTTTTGAGCCAGCCAATACAGCAGATCTAAATTTTTTATCATGGAAAACAGCTCTGCTCCTGGCAGTAACTTCAGCACGAAGAGTCTCAGAGCTACAGGCATTAATGGCAATGGAACCTTTTATAATTTTTCATCAGGACAGGGTTTTAAGGACAAACCCTACCTTTATGCCAAAGGTGGTATCTAGTGTGGCTCTTAACCAAACCATCCATTTGCCAACTTTTTATCCAAACCCCCAGAATAAAGGGGGAAAACTTCTGCACTCTTTGGACGTGCACAGGCAGCTACGCTTCTACTTGGACAAAACAAAAGCTTTCAGGAAAACTGAGCAACTGTTTGTAGCACATGCTGCAGGATCACAGGGCAAGGCTATCTCAAAGCAGACTATCTCCAAATAGATAGGACACTGTATTCGTTACTGCTACACACAGCATGGAAAATCATTCCCTAATAACATTAGGCCACATTCCATCAGGGCAACAGCCACTTTAACAGCCTTTCTCAGAGGAGTACCTACCAAGGAAACTTTGGAGGCTGCAACTTGGAGTTCAGTGCACACCTTTACCAAGCATTACCACTTGCCTCTTTACTTTTAATCCAGAGCAGGATTTGCCACTGCTATTCTGCAGGGCCTCATAGCCAATCCCGACTCTTTATAGATCAGCCACCCAACCTTAGCTTTGGGATTCTACCGAAGTGTAATGACTGCAGCAGTGTAACACGATGAACATAGTACAGTTTTGTACCTACCATAAATGTAGATGTTCGAGTGTTCATACTGCTGCAGTTCAGGTTTTACCCTCCATCCATCCCCTCTGTCCTCGCTGGACTTATCTATACCTTTCTATCCTATACATAAAGTTATTGCTTTTATTTTATATATTTCTTTTTAATTAGCAGTGTGTATTGCCTACTTACTTGGGGGCACCTGACATCTGGGGCAAGAAAAACTGAAGAAAATGGCGTCCGATGCATCTTCTATACCCCTGGTGGGAAGAAGTGACAGCAACTGACGCCGGACTAAGACTTTGGAACTCTGGCCGACTGCGGGACCGCCTGACGGCAGGATAACCCAAGTGTAATGACTGCAGCAGTGTGAACACTCGAACATCTACATTTATGGTAGGTACAAAACTGTACTTTTTATTACTCCCAGATTTGGAAGTGGAGGCTCGCCCACTGCTTAGTCCTGTGCGTACCCTGGGACTGAATCCTGGGAGCTCTGCTGGATCTGGGTTTGGACTGAGAAGGTCTGTAAGAGGCAGGAAAGGACCAATTCTTGGAAGGCCAATGCCTGCTTAAACCTTGGAGGTTGTACTTGTAAAAAATCTTAAACAGTTTGCATAGATTTAGCTTTTTCCTCCATCTTTTTAAGAACAACTTCTGCCTTGTTGCCAAACAGGCGGTCTTGGTTTACGGGAGCATCCAGTAATTTCGCTTTAACGTGATCTGGCAAGGATTGCTCCTTAAGCCAAGCATGCCTTCTAAGTACAGACCCAGTTACAGCAGCCCTGCAAAGATGCCTCTAGTGAATCAAAACCACATTGCAAAGTATGTTTTCCAACTTGTTCAGCTGAATTTAGTGTGTGTGTGTGTGTGTCTTTCGACTTTTCCCGGTTAGGGGTCGCCACAGCGGAACTCCGGTCCGCTAATGATTGGCAGTTGATTTTTGCTTGCTGAGTTGCCAGCCCTAACGCACAAACCTTCAACGAAGGTACGCCCATTCACGCATGTCTCCACGCAGAAGACGCTCTAGCTGTGAGTCGAACCGGACAGCGTCTTACTGTGAGGCGACAGCGCTACCGCAGCAGTAAATCCTGTAAATCCTTATTTTCAGAACAGTCAGGAATCAACATCATTTTTTGTTTAAGCAATCCAATAATATGCTGCTGATACTTTAACATATGAAACTGGCAGTTTAAAGCCCTAATGGCCAAAGTTGCAGAAGTGTATACCTTCTTACCCATCTATCCAGCACCCTGGAGTCTCAGTCAGAGGGGGTAGAGTTTTTGGCAGTAGTAGCTTTAATGCCCTTGGGTCCCTGTGAAATGGTCTCGGGATTTGCAGTAGGATTTTTAAAAGGAACTTGTGAGAGTCAGGGATCCTGTAATATCTATCAGGTTTTCAGGGAGCAGGAGGTAAAGATTCAGAGGCCAGGCTAGATTCCGAAAAGGCATCATCAACAATGTCTAGTACAGGAGGTATGGCTAAAGGCCTGTGCTGGGGCAGGAGTAAGAAATCCTTAAGCCTCGTCCTGACTTTCCCAACGAAAATGCTCCCTAAGAGTATGCAAGGTTTCACCAAAAGAGAAATCCTCTTGGGGGGGGGGGGGGGGCAGAGGGAATAGAGTCCTCAGCATCAGAATCCTCCTAGGTAGATAAGGGTAAATCCTGGTCATCAGAGGAAACAGAAAATTCAGAATCCTCATCAGAAGTAGCATAAGCAAACTCAGTCCTAGGTGTCTTAGAGGAGGAAGGCTGGCTTCCCCTGATTAAAGTAATAAGGTCTTTAGCCATTCTTATCATTTGGTTTTTAGGCATAGAGGCCTGACCATGTGGTCTGGGCATCAGTTTTTTAGGCATGTTTCACCTTTTAGGCCTTGAAGAAGAAGACGGCGTCTGTTTAATATGCAAGACAGTAGGCCTGAATACATCCTCAGACGCCGGTGCCTGCACAGCGGCTCCGGACCCATCCAAGGTAGAGGCATCCGCAGGTTCCACAGTTGAAGCATCTTGCGGCATACCAGACTCCGAATGGGTCTCAGTAAGAGGCCTGCGAATCTGAAGTAGCGAGTATCAGGGGCTTTGAAAGCGCCTCACTGAGTACTGGCGACTGGCTTAGGAGAAGCGTCATCTGCAGCTTTGGACCTAGGCGGCCTGTCTCTGTCTTTATCTTTGCGTTTTTTCGGAATGTCTGTAGTCGGATGGTTTACCAAAGACATATCAGGATAATTGAACCAGGCACCAAAATATTTAGAAGCGAAAATATATCGACGACAGATAGTTCGTGGTTTAAATAAGGCACAAAACCGACAGCGAGGTATGTCGTGGTCATAGCCTAGGCAAGAAATACAGTACGAATGAAAATCTGAGGTATTTGCTTTCCACAAGTAATGCAATTATTTACTTTTACTGACATCGGTTTAGAGCAAGAAAAAGCTTCCCCAACGGGGTACTTAGCTTTTAGTTGAAGACTACGGATGTTCATCGTGTTTCACTGTTGCAGTCATGACTGTAGGGTTCTCCCCTGCCGGCAGGCAGTCCTCGGTTGGCCAGAATCCCAAAGTCTGGGTCCGGCGTCGGCTGTTCAGCCATGCTCCCTGATGTCAGAGCGCCAGGAGTACAAAGCTGACAACCGACGCCATGTTCTCCAGTCTTTCTTGCCATGCGGTGTTAGCAGTTCGCAAGTGCCGGTCAGCTGACTCCTGACAATTTTTTCTAAACAAACTTCAGTCCGAAGATTTTCTTCTCCTACTCAAAGCTAAGTACCCCGTTGGGGAAACTTTTTTCTTGCTCCAGTCCGATGTCAGAAAAAGTTAATAATTGTATTTCATGTGGGAAGCAAATACCTCATAAGGATTTTCATTCTTACTGTATTCCTTGCTTAGGCCCTGACCACGACGTAGCTAGTTGTCGGTTTTGTGCTAGATTCAATCAACGTACTATTAAACGAAGGTACGATTTTGCATTTCATTACTTCGGTAGGCATTTTAATTACAAAATGTCGTCGGATACATTTCCGGCTACCGGAGTTCACAAACGACGCAAGGACAAAGACAGGCCGCCGAGGTCCAAATCAGACGATATCGCTCAAGCAGAGCCAGCTTCAGGTTCGGCCGTGGTCAGTGAGGCGCTTTTGCAGCCCCTGTCGTCGGCCATTTCGGAACCTATAGCTGAAACGGACTCCCATGAGGAGCCAACTAGGCCTTTGAATATTTCTGTTGCAGGACCTTCGGACAATGCTCCTTCGGATGGGTCCGGAGCCGCTGTGCAGGTACCGGCTTCCAAAGGGGTTTTCAGGCCTACTCAGCTTCTAATAAAGGCAAAGCCAAAGACAAAGGCAAAGACTCCTTCCAAATCAAAGACTGCAGCCCAGGCCTCTTCTGATCCGGCTCCCAAGTCTCAGAAACAGTTACTTAAGATGGCGGAGGACTTACTTACTATGATTAAGGGTTCACATCCCCCTCCAGATAAAAGGCCAAGGCAGGAAGTTTATTATGACTCCTCTGATCAGGCTTCTGTTTCTTCAGTTTCTTCTTCTGACCAGGAATATTCTTTCCCTCCTTATGAGGATTCTGATGCTGAGGAATCCATTCCTTCAGCTTCTCCCCCTGAGGATTTCTCTTTTGGGGAAACTTTGCATGAAATGAGGGAACATTTCCACTGGGAAGGACAGGAGTATTCAGAATCTAAGAAAAGACTAAGGGATTTTCTTCTTCTTCCCCAGCATAGACCCCTGGCTATTCCTCCTATTTTAGATATTGTGGATGATGGCTTTTTCGGAGGCTAACTTAACTCCTGATTCTTTTCCTCCAGCTCCTGTTAAGCCAGACAGATACTATAGGGTAACTGATTCCCACCAGTTTTTATACAAGAACCCTACTGCTGACCCTGAAACCATTTCTCAGGGTCCTTAGGGCGTAAAGGCCGCTTCTGCTAAAAACCCCATTCCCACTGAGAAGGATTCCAGATCTTTAGAAAGATGGGGCAAAAAAGTGTACACTTCTGCTACTTTATCTATCAGGGCTTTAAACTGTCAGTTTCATATGCTGAAATACCAACAATTTCTCCTGTCTGTTCTAAAACCAGAGGCTTACTTCCATTTCCGCCTGTGCAGATGATAAGGAGTTACATGACTTAATGCATGCCACTGAACAAGTTGGAAAGCATGGCTTACACTGGATTTTGATGCCTTAGAGGCTTCTTGTAGGGCTGCTGCCTCTGGCACAGTAATTAGAAGGCATGCTTGGTTAAAGGAACAAAATTTGCCAGATCAAGTAAAAGCTAAATTATTGGATGCTCCTGTTCAGCATAATGTTTTGTTTGGATCTAAAGCTGAAGAAGTGATTAAAAAGATGGAGGACAAGTCAAAATCCATGCAAACAGTTAAAGATTTCTTACAAGTACAGCCATCCAGATTTAGTAGGAATTGGCCTACAAAAAATTGGTCCTTTCCCAATTCAGACAGGCCTCAGAAGGGTAGATACAGACGCTCCCGTGGAAGGCCTCAAACGCAAGCCTCTTATAGACTAAGACAGTGGACTGCTTCCACCCCTAGGGGAGGAGAGGACAGGTCGCAAACTCATAGGAAACAGACTCAATGACTCCCTCTGTTGGGCTGCAGGAACTTCTTGCCTGGAAGCCCCTCTCGGAGGAAAACTTTCTCTCTTTCACCTAAATTGGACTCATATAACCCAAGACAAGTGGGTTCTGGATGTAGTTTCAAGGTTGCAAATTCCATTTTCATACCCTACCAAGGCCAAGCGGATGGCCAGATCTTCAAAAACATCAATGGTCAGATACCTTATACCAGGTGGAAGCTCTCTTGGCTATGAAAGCCATAGAACTAGTTCCACTTTCAGAAATGGGACAAGGTTTTTACTCAAGGCTCTTTCTAGTCCCCAGGAAGCAAAATTCATGGAGACCCATTCTGAATCTGTCAGTCTTGAACACTTTTCTAGAGATACCAAAATTCAAGATGCTTACTCTACAGCAGCTACTTCCAATGCTGACCAAAAATGCATGGATGGTGACTTTGGATTTAAAGGAGGCATATTTACACATTCCCATCAGGCAGGAACGCAGAAAATACCTCGGGTTCAAGGCCGGATCGAGGCACTATCAATTCTCTGCGCTGCCCTTTGGATTGTCTACTGCGCCCAGGGTCTTTACCAAATGCCTGGCTCCAGTAGTAGCTTATTGCAGACTCAAGGGAATTCAAATTTATCCTTATCTGGACAACTGTCTTATTCAGGCAGACAGCAAGGATGTCTTACTCCAGCATCTAGAGTTTGTTCAGAATCTTCTCAAGTTCCTGGGATTCACTGTAAACATAAAAAAGTCAAATTTGACACCCTCACAACAGATAATATTTCTGGGCGCTTCTCTAAACACAACAACCCAGATGGCATTTCTGACATACGAAAAACAATTACAGCTGGCCTCAACTTTCAAAACCTTGGCAACTTTAACTCAGCTATCTGCAAGGAGATTCCTGCAGGCTTTGGGTTACATGGCCTCCTGCATCCTTCTCGTACCATATGCAAGACTACATATGAGGAAAATACAGTGGTACCTAAAAAGTGTATGGACTCAGCATTGCCACAGTTTAGACCTACTGATCTCCGTCCTACCTTGTCTTCAAAAGGAATTCCTTTGGTGGTCCAAGGCATGTGCTCTAAACAAAGGAAAACCCTTCTGTCTGCCTCCTGCCATTCAGATACTGACCACAGACACCTCAGATTATGCATGGGAAGCCCATTTTCAGGGCAACTGTCTGCAGGGCCTTTGAACAAAGGATCAGAAGCACCTGCATATCAATTTAAAGGAAATGTTAGCCATACAGAAAGCTCTATTGGCCTTCAGGAATCTTCTACAACCAGGACAACTACTGATACGGACAGACAACACCACAATTATGTGGTACATAAACAAGCAAGGGGGATCTCATTCCTATCCCCTTTGCAGACTAGCCATGGATCTTTGGAACACAGCTCTAGCTTGCAATCTGGACCTTCAAGCACAGTTTCTACCAGGGAAGCAAAACTTCCTGGCAGACAGTCTGAGCAGAAACCTTTCGGACCCACACGAATAGATGCTGGACACCGAAATATTCAAGATGATTACTGCAGTCTGGGGATGTCCTCACATAGACCTCTTTGCATCCCACCTCAATCATCAACTACAGAATTTTTGCACCGGGACTTTCCACGAACAAGCTTGGAAAATGGATGCACTATCATTCAGTTGGAGAAACCTCTCGGGGTATGCCTTTCCACCTCTTCCTCTTCTTCCACGAGTATTATTAAAGATCAAACAGGACAAGCCCAAGATGATAATCTTGCTGGCCCCAAATTGGCCTCGACAGTTTTGGTACCCAACACTGAAAAACCTTTGTCTGGAGCCCCCTTGGGTTTTACAACAGACTCTGAACCTTCTGTCCCAACACCAGGGTCAGGTTCCACACTCCCATGTCAAAACTCTCAGCCTGGCGGCCTGGTTAATCCAGGGTCTTTGAATCATTCTGTCTTACCCAAGCAGGTTTTGGATGTCATTTTAGAAGCCAGACGTCCTAGCACTAGGAAATGTTATGCAGGAAAATGGAAAAGATTTTGTTCCTGGATGCAGGTTCAGGATTTTGATCCTCTTATTCCTAACATTCCTCAGATTTTACTTTACCTGACAGACCTCGTACATAAGGGTCTCTCTTTCTCTTCCATAAAGATACATGCCTCTGCTCATTATAATATACAGACCCTCCAATCTTTTCCCACCAGCTCATGAGACAGTTTCTCAGAGGAGCTAAGAACTTAAGGCCCCCTAGATCTCCTCCCATTCCTGCTTGGGATCTCAACTATGTTTTGGAAAAGCACACCTTACCTCCTTTTGAGCCTGCTTCCACATCTGACATCAAGTTTTTATCTTGGAAGACAGCCATCCTGTTAGCTCTGACCTCTGCCAGGAGAGTTTCAGAGTTGCAAGCTCTTATGGCTGTAGAACCTTATATTATTTTTCATCAAGACAGGGTGTCTTTAAGGACTAATCCTACTTTCATGCCTAAGGTGGTTTCCAAAGTGGCTTTAAATCAAACTATTCACTTGCCAACTTTTTCCCCACTCCTCAAAATAAAGGGGAAAGGAACTTCCATTCCTTGGACGTACACAGACAACTACGTTTTTACCTGGACAGAACCAAGGACATCAGGAAATCAGAGCAATTGTTTGTTTCTTATGCTTCAAGTTCCCAAGGTAAAGCCATTTCAAAACAGACCATTTCTAAATGGATTGCTCGTGGAATCAGATTTTGCTATTCACACCATGGAAAGCAAATCCCAGGGAGTATAAGGACTCACTCTACCAGAGCTGCTGCCACTTCAGCTGCCTTCCTCAGGGGAGTTCCTACCAAAGACATTTTGGAAGCTGCAACTTGGAGTTCAGTGCATACTTTTTCCAAGCACTACAATCTACCTCTCTACTCTAAGTCTAGGGCAGGCTTTGCTTCTGCAGTCTTGCAGGGTCTTATAGCCGCCCCCTCTACTTTATGACCACCTCCTTTTCATTCTGCTTTGGGATTCTACCCTACAGTCATGACTGCAACAGTGAAACACGATGAACATAGTACAGTTGTGTACACTTACCATAAATGTAGATGTTTGAGTGTCTTCACTGTTGCAGTCTGGGTTTCCCTCCCACCTGTCCCCTCCTATTTTTTCTTTTGTGTGGTTCCTTTTTTTCACCCTTCTTCTGAGGTGTATTTGCAAAGGGTATGGGACCTTTACTCATTTTGGAACTTCTGACATCTGGGGCAAGAAAAACTGGAGAACATGGCGTTGGTTGTCAGCTTTGTACTCCTGGCGCTCTGACGTCAGGGATCATGGCTGAACAGCTGACGCCGGACCCAGACTTTGGGATTCTGGCCGACCGAGGACTGCCTGCCGGCAGGGGAGAACCCTACAGTCATGACTGCAACAGTGAAGACACTCTAACATCTACATTTATGGTAACTGTACACAACTGTACTTTCTGAAACTCGAAAATGAAAATTTCAGGAGTTGGCCGACCGGCACTTGCGAACTGCTTCTGCTTCGGGCACCGCACGGCAAGAAAGACTGATGTAATGGCGTTGGCTGCATGTTTTATACCCCTGATGACCTGACGTCACGGAAGAAGGGACAGCAACTGACGCAGGACCTAAGACTTTGTTAATCCGGCCCGACTGATGGCTACTGCAAGCAGATAACCCAAATGTGATGACTGCAACAGAGAAACACGAAGAGCATCAGCAAACAAAGTGTGTGTGAGACTGTTGTGACCCCAGTGCTGGTGAGGACTGACTTCTACTTCCCAGTACCAGTATGATTCTAGAACCGAATTTTGTGCTGTCGTAAATTCCTCTCGAAGCAGTGTGTAGAATTCTTTCTTCTGCATCTCATATCTGTTAGGAAACTGTGTTGATTACCAGTCACATGCTAGCTCTTTGGTGCCTACAAATGGTGTGCCCTGTTAAGGTGGTGCCAGCTCCTCTGAAGTTGATTAATTGATAGCCCCAAAGGTTTGTTTAGTATGTTTACTAGAGTGGGGGCACTAGGATGCCACACCTTCCTTGATGTGAATAGGCCCCATGCCTGGCACGCAGATGTTTTTATCCCCTTTTCCTCTCTGTTTAGAATTTGATTACAGAATGTTTACAGAGGGGTGCATAACAGCCTGTCAGAGAGCTAATGTAGCTCATGTAAACCTCTGTGTTGGGCATTCCCCCTTCCTCCTAAAAGTGAAGTCTCTACCATCCTAGTCTTCTGAATTGGACCTCACAGAAGTGAGTTTAGCCAAATTCTTCACATCTCTTCTCCCATACAGCAAATAGACCTCAGGTTACCTGAAAAAGGACATTGCCTTTGATCAGACTTTGAATTTAATGAGGATCATTACATATGGGGACCAAGAAAAGCGTGCATTGAGGAACTCAAACCACTTGCAATTTTGCCTGTTCTTATGAGTTTCCATGACAGTTAATAACTTAGCTGCCTTAAGTTTGATTTCTTTGTCCCCCTCCAAAAAAAAAAAAATGTGTATTTCCATACTGGGTCCAGGATTGAACATGTTCCCTAATGACAAGAGCAGAGTGCTGAAGCATTTTGAAAGAAATATTTTATAACTTGGCTACCCTCTCACTTCATATGATCATTTGCCAGATGCATGTTAAGGAAGAATTCCATTGTTGCTGTTAAGCTTATCCCAGTTTTTCCTCACTGTATTGTTATCTAGAAGTTTTTTAATGTTCAGAAATCCTCCAGTGTGTTTTGATTTTATCATTCCCATTCTTCCATGCCACAGATGATGAACGTACTTCCATTTCTTCCCTATAAAGATCTCACATTATTTCAGAATCGAATTTGTCTCAGCCTACATGACCGGAGTTATACAATGCAGATTGTGTTGTTTGGCATTGGTCACCCTGCACCATTTTTATTCTTGAGACTCTGTTGCTGTGGTCAGTAAAGTAAATGGGTGAAGTAAAACTGTTTTTTCATAAAGCTAACTTTTGGAGAAACTATTTTTCCAAAGAACTGGTTGTTGATGAAATCTTTATTGGAAGTATAAGGACTAGTGTCATAACACTACATAATCAGACTGGTGAATACTTTAATTTCTGGCTATTGAAATTGTGTTTTTATCTGTTTAACTTCAAATTTAAGCAGAGTATCAAACCTACGGACAGGCGGCATTTGCCTTACTAGATTTTTGCAGTGACATAGCAAAAGCTGACAATTTTGACACCCTGAAAGTATGTGGAGGGTGGAGCATCTGGGTTTTTATTTAAGGACTACACTTTCTACCAATAAATAGCACTTGTCTAGGCTGTGTCATTAAAAAAAAAATCTGGCAAAAGGATAAGGAGACTTAAAAGGCAAAATCGCATTAGTGTGGCAGTCCAATGACAACCCTTTTGTTGTATACAAGTATTTTTAAAAACGTGATAAATTCTTATGTTAAATTAGTTAGTAGATGGAATGTGTTGATATGATGAAAAACATTTTTTTTCAGTTTTACAGTGTAGCTTTCCTTTAAGAATCATTATGAAGCCCTTCATCAAGTTGATGGCATGATTCTAAGGCATCCTGGATGAGAATTTGAAAGAAAAGGAAACCAGGCTACTCAGGCAGCTTTCTGTATGGGCAGGAGGTGCAGTAAACTGTGTTTTTTTATGTAGTGAACACCTGCAGCAGTACAGCAGCATTCATAATGTTGTGGAGCAGATGATACATAAAAAGAGGTTTTGGCCCATATTTGAAGATATTAGGGGTCATCCGTTTGACTGTTTAATTTGCCCCTGGGCAAATGGCTTTTGTTTGGTCCTCTGTCCCTTGTAGCTTTCAGCTGCTTGAAGGAGGAAGGAAAAGCTCTAGAGTCCGAAGAACTAGTTTCCCATCCATCAGTTCCCAAGTGTATCAATGTCACTAGATGGGTTGCAAACTGGCTCAAGGACAGAACCCACATGGTTAGAATTGCTGGAGCCATGTCAGACTCCAAACCAGTTACAAGTGGCATCCCACAAGGCTCAGTCCTGGGACCTCTCTTGTTCGGTATATATTTCTCGGAGGTACAGGCCAACACGGAAGGAGTGTGGCTGACCAAGTTCGCAGATGACTGAAAAACTGGGTGCCATATTCGACTCTCCAGCCGACACAAGCATCCTCCAAAAGGGCCTCATAGAAACAGACAACTGGTGCCAGAGCCATGGCCTCAAGCTAAACGCCAAAAAGTGTATAGTCATCCCCTTTGGCAAAAACAAAGTGCCCACAAATTACCACATAGGTGGTAATCCATTAAGTACAGAAGAAGTAATTAGGGACCTGGGGACCCAAGTTGATAGCAATCTCTCATTTGACAACCATGTGGCCAAAGTGGTTAGCAAAACATTTTATATAGCCCACCTAATCATGAAGGGATTCACATCTAGATCAGGGGAGGTCATCGTGCCTCTTTACTCATCCCTCATCAGGCCCATAATTGAGTACAATGCCCCTTTTGGGATGTACCTTACCACACACCTGCAGCAACTGGAAAGACCCCAGAAGTACCTCACCAAGAGGATCAAAGGGCTCAAACAGATGCCATATGCTGCCCGGTTAAAGAAACTCCAGCTCTACTCAGTGGCATACCGCCTGTTCAGAGGCGATCTGTGCCTGACGTATAAAGCCATGTCCGGCCTGGAATTAATGGACATGCTGCACCTCAGAAAATCCAAATCCCATCGAGCTACATGCTCGAGAGACTTGAACCTCAGCACTGAAATAAATAGGACATGCTGGAGGGACAGATTCGTAACCCAGAGGCTCCCTTCACTCTGGAATAAAATCCCAGTCCAGGTTAGGCAGAGTCCCTCATTGACTCTCTTCAAGAGGAATCTTGATGAGTGGATGGGAGATCGTAGGTTTACCCTGGGTATCACTTCTGTGTCTCTGTTAGACAGAGACACAGTATACTAACTTCAAAAAAGGGCATAGCAAAATTAATTTAAAATGGGTGGCGAAAGCCAAACACATTCTGGCTAGGCTTATAAATGTCCTAGGGCAGATAGCCTAGTATGAACCTATGAACAAATTATGTTCCTTTATAAAATAAATAAATAAATAAATAAATAAATAAATTGAATTGGCATAGGCAAAAATAGGTATCTGAGGGAAAAAATGGTGGTATAGGATGCTAGAAGTAGAAGGGGACAGGACAAGGTGAGAGAAATCCATTCCAGCACAGGAACCCCCCCTTCTGTCAGTAGTACTTGATTTCCTTCTCGTCTTTTTTCTTTCTGCTGTGCTACTCACTGGCCTTTTCAAAGACGGTCTACTCCAGCTGATATCTGACAGATGGTTAAGCGACAGTTTATTTCAGGGTACAGAGTAAATTGTTAGTCCCCCCATTTTATGGTGATGGCTTAGCCTCAACAAAGCTAGCCTAAACAGAGAAGTGAAGCAGCTGATAGACTGTGCCATGGTGAAATAGGTAGTTGATTGGAAAAACAAACTGGGAAAAGTATTTCACTCACCCTTTTTGCTAATGTCCAGGAAGGATCACTGTTTGAGAGAGAATTACTAATCATAGAGAGGACATTTGTGCATTTAAAGATCACGTGCAAAGGTTTTTGTTACCATTTCCTTTGGCTGTAGTTATGTTCTCATTGTGTAAAGTGGGCTTTCTGATTATAAAATAGATTTTACTTAAGTTATTTCAGTAGAACTGTGCTTATTAAAGAAGAACTGCAGCTACAGATTGAAAAAAGGTTTGTTTCATCATGTTTTCATGTCTCCTATATTTTAATCACTCTGGGACTATCTACACTTTTTTAAAATATTTCTATATGTAATTTCAGGGTCTGTCAACATGGAGGTCCAGCATCTTGATGTGATTTTGATTTTTTTCTCTGTCTCTAGGTATCTCACAATGCAGTGTTTGGCTTTAAAATATTATATCACACAGGTGTCAAATCTCCAAAACTCCTGTCACTGCATTGATTTTACATGCAGAACATGCTTCCTTTATCAGTCAGGTTTAATTAACATTTGTTCCGGTGTTGTCTATTTTCATCCGTTCAGATGTGTGGGTTGTCAGATCTGAGCTGACTTTAAAGCTTTATTGGATCCAGAGCTTTGACTTCTCTCCTACCCATAACTCCCTGGGCTCTACCTCAGATGCTGAGATCTTGTTTGCTGCTTGAATGATATGGATGTGCACAGAGCTCTGTCGCGCATTAAGTTATGCTTCTCTCCTTCAGTGAGAGTTTTTTTCTTTCACTTTCTTTCTTAGTGTTAGTGTAGAAACTTGGAGTAGTTTAGTTTTCACAGCTAAGGCGTTAGGCCTTCCCTTCATGATACAGTTGTTAGTATTTATATTAAAAAATAAAAAAAAAAAAACAAGATATATAGTTTTGATTTTTCCTCTAGTTGCTAGATCTGTTTTTTTAAACTTGACATTTTTTATCTGTCAGGTTCTCGCCATGTCGGAGTTGACTGGGTTTAAAAAATGCTTGGAGTGTGGGCACAAACTTTCACTGCAAGACCCACATCTACATGTGTCTATTGCTCAGTGTCAGTCTTGTACAGCATTTAGTACTAGGGCTCTTCAAACCAGAAGAGACAAACTTATTTTAAAGGAGGTCCTTCCAGCACAAGCAAGTCTCCTCTAAAGCTTCTAAGAAACAGCCACTAGAGCAGACATCCTCAACCAGCCCTGATCCCAAGGTCCTAGAAGGTTGGTTCTGATACCTACATGGGCCCGATCCCTTTCTCCACACACAGTTACTCACCCGGACCAGTGAGTTTTAGACTTCGGTCACCGATCTTCCAGGAAAGGAGATATTCTCAGCCACTTTTGGTGGCATATTCTTTTCGGTCATCAAGAAACCTCACATAACTTGATGTGGCAGGATGAGGAAGTTATTGAGGACACGGGTACAGCTTGGGTTATCCTGGTATCGTCCTCAGGAAGTTACTGAGAACTGGCCAACTTGCCTCTCCCTTACAGAAATCCATACTGACTCGTCCTTCTGGTTCGCTATTATTGGATTCATCTGGAACAAGAGCACCTTTGTTGATGCCGGAGCTGCTTATGTCTATTCTCTCACCCTCTCTCTTGACTCTGTTGACTTCGGCTCGAGATGAGATTCTTAGCTGAAGCTTCAGCATGGAGTTCCAGGGGGTAAATTGACACACATCTCTCCCTCTCAGGGCTTTGGAGGTGGACAGCTTGGGTTTGTGATCAGCTGTGGGGCTGGGGCTTGTTGGTGCCGAGATTTCCCTCTTTCTTCAGAATGGAGGGAGTCATCAGTTCTGGTGACAACATTGGCCTTTGAAAACGTTTTGGCATATGCCAAAGACAAGGTAGCTTCGACTAGTTTAATTACAGCCACACACCATCTGCAAGTCACTTTCTTCACCTCTTAATTCTTTCAGACAGGAACAGGTGGTACCAGAGACTTCAGTTTGCTTTTTTAGCTGCCCATCCAATTCTGACCCTTTTACTTTTCCTCCAGAAGGTGCTTCCAGAAAACAGATGTGCAGACAGAAGCACCTAGATTTTCCCCCCAGAGTCACCGAAGGTGCTGACCCTAGAGGAAGGGGAGGATACCCCATTGCTCCCTCTCTGAAGATGTCACATTTGCTGATATTCTTGAATTAAGTATAGAGGGGGTTGGTTATCCCAAGACGTTTCACCAGATGAGTCTGTATTCTTGGAGTCCTTTGGTTCCAGATCAACATCTTGGTCGGTACCTCCTGTTTGACCCACTTATCGATCTTACACCTCAAAGGGCATGGAAGGATACTGATGTGGAGCCCATTCTTAAAGCAGATAGAATTTTATCTGCACTGATGGACAGGTTTGGGAAGTTCGTCTTTGCATCAATGATTTTTGCCCTTAAATCGCTGAACTATCTAGCCCATTTAACAAGATTGCAGAGAGATTTAAGTGAAGAGATCAAGTCACTCTCAGGGGTGTTGCCTGTGGATGTTCAGAAAACAGTGGCAACTCGGCTTTCCATCCTTCAGTCTTCCTTTAATGTGGTCTTGCATCTGCTCTCTAGTGCAGCTGATGGTATGGCCAGAAGAGCTGGCACTGACATTAATATGCATCTCCACACCTGGATGTGAATTTATGGAAGACTTTAAGGCATTTTTTTTTAATGCCTGTTACAGTGATTCTACCTTGTTTGTACCAAAATGCAAGGATAAGATGCACTCACCAAATGCTAACAAGATGACAAGACTCTCTCTGCAGTAGGAGTATACTTCTCCACCCCGCAAAGAATGCTGTCTAGGAACCAGAAATAAGAAAGGAAGATTTAATTTCTGCAAATCAGAGTAATTTCCATGACTCCTAAGGTGACAAACCTGCCTGTGGTAGAGGGGGAGGCAGTTTTAATGGATGACACCCAAAAGGCAGAGGTGTGGCCACATAATCAAGGCTTTTGCTTTCCATTTTCTGAAAGAGCCTTTTAGCGCTCCTGAACAGTTGCCTTGACTGCTGCACTCTGGAGACAGCCAGGGGCATTTTTCTCTGCACCCTCTAGTCTGGCATACAGTAACATCAGATTCATGGGTGTTAACAATAATATTGAGAAGCTATTCAATTATCTTTTCCCTCGACCTCAGAAAAAGAAGGTCCCCTATGTTCCATCCAACCAGTGGGATGCAACAGCCATAGACATTTCAAAGCTGCTAGAAAAAAAGGTAATTCGGTCACTCCTCCATGACCAGTTAGAATCTGGAGTCTATTTTGAAAGAAAACTGGGGACCTCAGACCCATTTTGGATCTCTGTCACCTAAACCAGTTCATAAGACAGACAGAGTTCCAGATAGTCGCAGTTCAGTCCATTCTACCTCATTAGAGGAAGGATGATTGAATGTGCTGTACAGAGCTCCAGAACTCCTACTGTCACATCAAAGTAATGAAGCAGTCTAGTAGATTTCTCCGCTTCCAGCCAGAATTGCCATTCAGTCTCACCACAGCCTCCAGGGTGTTCATCAAGATCTTGGCAGTAGTAGCTGTGCACCTGCACCTACTGGGGATCCAAGTCTTTCCTCTACCTTGATTGGCTACTCACTGCCTCCACTAAGCATCACCCATTGGGACCAATTACTTCATCTGCTTCTGGACTTAATACTGTAAACTGGCCAAAATGTCAACTTACTCCACACACAGAGTATAGACTTCATAGGAGGCTACCTTGACAGCAAACCTCAAATAGTCAGCTTTTTCCAGTCCTGAGTTCTGTCACTTCGTCTTCAAGTATTGCATTACCTTACAACAAAGGGAAGATTAGTTGTACATCTCTTGGGTCTCATGGCTTCTACAGTTCTAATGGTTCCCTTTGCCAGATATTACATGAGGGTACTGCAGTGGACCTTAGCAGTACAGTGGTCTCAATCCATTCCCCATCTGCATTCAAAAATTTGAATTACACAGGTCTACGAAAAACCACATGACTTGGTGGATAATATCCTCTTCAGTGAATGTGGGTGGTCTTTTCCAGACGCATTTGCTGATTGCAGCAGTGACCACAGATGCATCCCTTCTAAGGTTGCAGAAGTATTTTGAATGGAAAATGGTCCAAGCATAGTTGTCAATAAAGATTGACCTCCACATCACTGACAGAGTTGCATGATTTCAGGACCTCCTCCCTGAGGGTGTGGTCTCCATGCAGATGGACAACATGACAGTGGTATGATACTTCAGAAAACAAGAAGAACCTGAGCTTTATCCTCTGTGTTGAGAGGTCATGAGGGTCTGCCAGTCTTCATAATTCAATCTGATAGCAAGACAGATCCCAAGGTCCTCCAGTGTAATGGACAACATGACAGTGGTATGATACTTCAGAAAACAAGGAAGAACCTGAGCTTATCCTCTGTGTTGAGAGGTCATGAGGGTCTACTAGTCTTCATAATTCATTCTGATAGGTAGACACATCCCAGGGTCCTTCGGTGTAATTGTAGACAAATTTAGCAGGACAGTTTTGATGCCTCATGAGTGGTTCCCTCAATCCTACAGTAACACAAGTAATTTTCAGTTGCTGGGGCCAACTTTCCTGTAACCTCTTTGCTTCCTATCACAACAACAAATGTAGCATGTATTTTGGCCTGAGCCTTCCACAAGAACAGTCACTGAGGGATGCATTGGTCCACAATTGGCTCTCAGGTCTCCTGTACACCTTTCCCTTTATCTCTAATGAACACATTCATACATAAACCAAGGCAGTGCACTGTCATTGTGATCCTCATTGCTCCCAACAGACATGTTTCCCTACCTATGGTCTCTGTTAGTACATCCTCCATGGATGCTGGATCATTATCTGGATTTACTTAATCATTCATCTGGACTGCCTCCTCTGGACCAGAATTCCAGTGAAGTTAACCACATGGATGTTCTTCGTGTTTCACTGTTGCAGTTATTACATTTGGGTAATCTGCTGGCAGGTTGCCCTCAGTCGGCCTGAATTCCAAAGTCTTGGGTCCTGCGTCAGTTGCTGTCTTCTCGTCCATGACGTCCGGTCGTCAGGGGTATAAAACATGCAGCCGACGCCATTTTCTTCAGTCTTTCTTGCCGCGCAGTGCCCGAAGCAGAAGCATTTCACAAGTGCCGGTCGGCCGACTACTGAAATATTCGAGTTTGAGTTTCAGAACCGAAGTCTTCACTAAAGCCAAGTACCCCGTTGGGGAAACTTTTTTCTTGCTTTTAACCAATGTCAGAAGAAGTTAATTGTATTACTTGTGGGAAGCAAATACCTCATAAGGATTTCCATTTATACTGTATTCCTTGCCTAGGCCCTGATCACAACATGCCTGGCTGTCGGTTTTGTGCTAGATTTAACCAACGCACTATTAAGCGTTGCTATATTTTTGCATATAAGTATTTTGGAAACAGATTTAACTACCCAGAAATGTTGTCTGATAGCAATCCGACTGCCGGAGTACATAAAAAACGCAAAGATAACGACAGAGAAAGGCAGTCGAGATCCAAAACCAACGACGAAGCTTCTCCTAAGCCAGTCGCCTATTCGCCGGTACTCTGTGAGCTTTCTTTGCAGCCCCTGATACCCGCTACCTTCAAGTTGCAGGCCTCTACCGACACCCATGTGGAGTCCGGCATGCCGCAAGATACTCAAGGTATTGGACCGATGGCTGTATCTCCCTTGGATGGGTCCAGAGCCGCTGAGCAGGCATCGGCTTCTGATGGTGTATTCAGACCTCAACATTTGTACATCAAACTGACGACAGCTGCAAAGGCAAAAGCAACTTCTAAACCTAAAAAAACGACGCATGAGCCACGTGCGCAGGCCACTATGCCTAAAAAAACAATGATCAAAATGGCTGAAGACCTTATTACCTTGATCAGGGGTACCCATCCCCCTCCAGATAAGAGGCCTAGGCAAGACACTGATTATGAATCTTCAGATCAGGTTTCTATTTCTTATGATTCCTCTTCTGATCAGGAATTTATCTATACCTCCCCATGAGGATTCTGATGCTGAGGAGTCTATTCCATCTGCATCTCCTCCTGAGGATTATTCATTTGGAGAAACCTTGCATTCTTTGAGGGAGCATTTTCACTGGGAGAGCCAAGACTTCTCAGAATCAAAAAAGAGGCTCAGGGATTTCCTTCTCCCTCAGCACAACCATTCTCCCTGTTTTAGACATTGGTGGATGGTGTTTTCGGTGTCAAGCTTGACCCCTGACTCCTTACCTCCGGCTCCCAGTAAGCCTGACAGATATTACAGAGTCCCCGACTCACATAAATTTTTATTTAGAAACCCTGCTGCTGATCCTGAAACTATTTCACAGGGTCCAAAGGGAGTAAAGACCTCAACAGCAAAAAACCCTACCCCCTCTGACATGGATTCTAGGGCACTGGACAGATGGGGGAAAAAAGGTTTATACATCTGCAAATTTGGCAATCAGGACCTTAAACTGTCAATGTCATATGCTTAAGTACCAACAACATGTTATGGGATTGCTGAAACAGAAAATGATGTTGATCTCAGAATGTGCAGAAAATAAAGAATTGCAGGAATTATTGCATGCAGCTGAACAAGTTGGAAAGCATACTTTGCAATGTGATTTTGATTCTTTAGAGGCCTCCTGCAGGGCTGCAGTTACTGGATCTGTGATTAGGAGGCATGCCTGGTTAAAGGAACAAAATTTGCCTGATCATGTTAAAGCTAAATTGCTAGATGCACCTTTAAAGCATGATTCTCTGTTTGGTATTAAGGCAGAAGAGGTTTTAAAGAAAATGGAAGACAAAGCTAAGTCTATGCAAACTGTTAAAGATTTCTTACAAGTGCAGCCACCAAGATTCAGTAGACACTGGCCTACCTTTTGGCAGCACCCATAGGGGGAAAATTAGCACTTTTTGCTCAAAATTGGCAGTTAACCCAGGACAAGTGGGTACTAAACATCGTATCACAGGGATACAGATTCCATTTCCACACTCTGCCAATGACAAATGGTTGGCCAGATCTGCCAGAAAATCAATGGGTAGAGGCACAGAAACAGGTTACGTCCCTCATGGAAATGGGAGCCATTCAGACAGTACCAGAACAGGAAAAAGGACAAAGTTTTTGCTCAACTGTTCTTGGTTCCCAGAAAGGACAAGGCCTGGCGACCAATACTGTATTTATCGATTTTGAACACATACCTGAACATTCCAAAATTTTCACTTTGCAGCAGCTTCTGCCCATGCTGGGCAAGAATGCTTGGCTGGTGACTTTAAACCTAAAAGAGGCATACCTGCATGTCCCAGTAAGACAGTCGTGCAGAAGATACTTCAGATTCAAGGCTGGTTTAATGCATTACCAATTCTCTGCACTGCCCTTTGGCTTATCTACTGCGCCCATGGTCTTTACAAAGTGCCTGGCACCAGTAATTGCATTTTGCAGACAAAAAGTATTTAAATATATCCTTACTTGGATGACTGTCTCATTCAAGCAGAGAAGAAGGACACTCTTCTACGAAACCTGGCATTTGTGAAAAGGCTTCTAATATGCCTTGGGTACACAATAAACGAAAAGAAATCACAACTGGTACCCTCTCAAAAGATAACATTCCTGGGTGCAAGCTTGAATGCAACTGCCCAGATGGCTTACCTCACGCCAGACAAACAAAGGCAACTGACTACTTACTTCAAACTGATGGCAACAAAAACCCAGTCTTCTGCAAGACAAATTCTGCAGGATCTGGGCTTCTTGGCATCCTGCATCCTACTAATTCCATATGCAAGACTGCATATGAGGAACTACAATGGTACTTAAAAAGTTTATGGAGTCAACATTAACACAGTCTGGAAACAATGATTCCTCTCATTCCCTGCCTGCAACAGGAATTTCTATGGTGGGCAAAGGCCTGTCACCAAAATATGGGACGGCCCTTCACTCTACCCCCTGCCAGCCAGACCTTAACAACAGACACATCAGATTATGCCTGGGGGCCCACATGGCAGGACAGTGCATTCAGGGCATATGGGCACCAAATCAAATGCATCTACATGTCAACCAGAAAGAGATACTAGCTGTTCAGAATGCCCTAACAGCCTTCAAGGACTTACTTTATCCAGGACAACAACTGATAAAGACGAACAACATCACAGTCATGTGGTATAGAAACAAGCAAGTGGGCACACACTCATACCCCCTTTGCAGATTAGCCATGGCACTGTGGAACACAGCTTTGACCTACCAAATACATCTTCAAGCTCAGTTCCTGCCAGGAAAACAAAACACTCTGGCAGACAATTTAAGCAGAAACCTTATGGGTCCTCACGAGTGGAAAATAAATCCACAAGTCTTCAGCATGATAACAGGGAAATGGGGGAGCCCAGACATAGATATTTGCCTCTTCTCAAAATTATTGACTGAAAAGATTCTGCACAAGGACTTATCACAGACAAGCATGGAAAACGGATGCCCTATCCTTCAGTTGGAAAAACGTATCAGTTTACGCCTTTCCTGCTCTGCCTCTGCTACCCAAGGTCCTCCTAAAAGTCAGACAAGAGAAGCCAAAGATGATATTAATTGCCCCGGACTGGCCCCGCCAATACTGGTATCCAATCCTAAGGAACTTGTCTCAGTACCCAGCTTGGACCTTGCCTCAAAAACCACAACTACTGTCCCAGCAAAACAATTAGATCCTGCACAATCAACTACAGACTCTGAACCTGGCAGCATGGCTAATCCTGTAATCATACAAACGACACCCCTCAGTAAAGTGGTGATGAATGTCATTTTGGAAGCCAGAAGGCCTAGTACTAGAAAATCTTATGCTGACAAATGGAAGAGATTCTGTGCTTGTAATCAAGCACAAGGAACTGATACAGCGAACTACATATTCCTCAGATATTACAATACTTAACTGAGATGCTTGACAAAGGCCTATCTTTCTCATCAATCAAAATCCATGCCTCTGCCATTTCAGCTCATTACAATACAGAGCCACCAATCTTTTCTCATCCTTTTTTAAAGCAGTATCTTAGAGGAGCCAAAAATTTAAGGCCTCCTAAAAGATCACCATTACCTGCATGGGACCTCAGTTATGTGTTGGAAAAGCTCACCCTGCCTTCATTTAAACCAGCTGCTACCGCTGATATAAAGTTCTTATCATGGAAGACAGCTTTGCTACTAGCAATTACTTCAGCAAGGAGAGTTTTGGAGCAGGCCCTCATGACTGTAGAGCCTTTTATCATTTTTTACCCAGACAGGGTGTGTCTGAGGACAAATCCTACGTTTATGCCGAAGGTAGTTTCTAGTGTGGCTCTTAACCAAACAATTCATCTGCCAAATTTTATCCAAATCCACAGAACAAAGGGGAGAGAACTCTGCATTCCTTGGACATAAACAGGCAGCTAAGATTCTACTTGAGCAAGACTAAAGCTCTGAGAAAAACTGAGCAATTACTAGTGTCATATCACTTACCATAAATGTAGATGTCCGAGTGTATTCACTGTTGCAGTCCAGGTTACCCTCCCACCACCCCGCTGTCATTCTACAGTTTATCTTTCCTTCTCTATCTTCTACAACCTATGTGGTGTAGTGGTGTATTTGCTTTTAGATGAAGGTGAAGTTTATATCGATGCATGCATATATATATTTATATATATATATATATATATATATATATATATATTTATAATATTGCTACATTTTTGGAGGCAAGAAAAACTAAAGAAAATGGCATCTGCTGCATGTTTTATACCCCTGACGTCATGGAAGAGAAGACAGCAACCGACGCAGGACCCAAGACTTTGGAATTCAGGCCGACTGAGGGCAACCTGCCAGCAGATTACCCAAATGTGATGACTGCAACAGTGAATACACTCGAACATCTACATTTATGGTAAGTGTACACAACTGTACTTTCTTCCATTTTTAATCATAGCCAGAGATGTCAGGCTTTCCCCCACAGCAGTCAGCATTCTCTCTGTTTCATAGAAATTGTCATCTAGCAAAATTTATCACAATAAATGGAGAAGGTTTTCAATTTTGACCTACTCCAAAGTTCTGGACCCTTTTTCAGTTCCAGTTCTTTCATACTTGAATTTTTATATGATCTCTTGGATAAAAACTCCAGCTTTGCCACCATTAAGGTACAGTTGGCTGCAATTTCAAATTCCATGTCTGATGTAAAGACATTTCGATAACTTCTCTAAAAATTTTAAAAGCCTTCCTGAAAAGTTGTTTTCTACTGAGACCTCCCATTAGGGAACAAGCACCTCCATGGCACATAACCATTATGCTGCAAGTTATAACTCAGGCTCCTTTTGAGCCTGCTACCACTGCAGATGTAAAATTTATTATATGGAAAACAATTTTTCTTAGTGGCAGTAATGTCAGCCAGATGAATCTTGAAAAAACAAGCTCTCTCCTTACAGTAGTATCTGGTGTTCCACAAAGATAGTTTCTCTTAGAACTAATGCATTCTTTATTCCTGTTGTGGTATCTGAAATTAATTTGTCAATCAGTATATTTGCCTGTGATTTTTTTTCCAAGGTATTCAAACAACTCTGATTCTATATCCACAGGACAGAAGAAATTAGAAAGGATGATCAATTGATCTGAAGTTGTTTTTCATTTCATCTTCAACCTGTGGGTTCAGATCCAATATCTGATTCAGTTGGGCCATAAACCATAGCTCTAGGATCTGAAAAATCTGCCGCCCTCCCTTACCCATAATGCCCTGCTCTCCCTTCATCCCTCCGATATCATTTGCCGTGATTTCAAATAACATCAGGATTGCAATTGTCTGAGCTTCTTTGGAATTTAGTGAGTAGGTTTTTTTCTTGTAATTTCCTAAATTTTTTCTACCTATTGTAGTTCTTCCTTTTCTTGTTTCCCCTATCCTCTTTCATTGTATCCGCATGGGTCCGTATATTTTTTACGGTTCCTTCTGTTTCTTTCTGTCCACTTTCCTTTTCAGAAAAAAAAAAATTAATCTAAGTCTTGTGTAACTAAAAGTTTTTCTAACTAGAAACCCCTTTCCTGTTCTCTAGGCTTATTTTCTTCTGCCTTGACCATGTCAGATAAATCAGCGGGATTAAGAAGTGTGCTACATGTGGGCATAAGATTCCTCTTTCAGATGCCCACACGGAGTGCGTTTGCTTAACGGCCTCTCTCACTTGTACTCCTTATGTGCAATTTGTGCTGGTTTCAGTCGGCGCGCGCTGATTGATAGAAGAAAAAAACTTATCCTTAAGGGCCTTCCCACCCACCTCTTCCTCCTTCGGCTCTCCTTTCACTTCAGAGACTCAAACCCCCGCCTGGAATCACAGGAAAAAGAAATGGTCCATGGACAGACCTTTTTCTTTGCCCAGTGAGCCTTCTCGTGAGTCCGCCAAAACTTTGGATCCTAAGTCCTCTAATCCGCATGTCTGTGAGAAATCTGCCCAGCTCCAATCTCCAAGGTTATCTGCGGAGCCAATTTCCTCCAGGCCCAAGTTGCCATTGCTGCAGTCCCCTAGGACAGCCTCCATGCCGCCTTCTGTTGCTTTGTGTGCCAGTTCCTGTGAGCCTGTCTGAAACTGAGGTTGATAGGATGCTGATGAGGTTCCTCAAGGCACAAATTCAACTGGGGGTTTTGTCTGCTCCATCCCCTGTTGGATCCGGTAGCCACTAGACTCTTTTTGGCCTCATCTCTCCTTCTCCGATCTGACCCTTGGCTTCAGAGTTGTCTGGTCTAAGGATCCTGAGAGCCGACACTTCGGGGCTGATAGGTACAGTTACCTTGACTCCGACGGTTGTCCTGAGCAGTTTGGCCCTGACAGTCTAAGATTGGGGTGACTCTCAGAGCTGTAGCGCGGGCATTGGATCTGAGGGTTTGATGTCAGCTGCAAAGTTTTCAGAGCTGTCTCTTTCCCTTGGAGCCTCAGAGCTTGATAGTTTGGCTCCAACTCCCCTCTTAGATCTGGGAGTGCTGGGGCCGTGTAGGGTTTCTTTGCCGATAGCTTCGGCGAAGTTTACCTTAGATCCCCATTTACCCTTGGCATTCAAGGTGATGGAGAGGGTTCTCTCCACTCCTAGGAGAACCTCGACTCTCCCTCCCTCAGAGCCCGGTCCCTCCTCAGGAGAATTTTTGCAAGAGTCATACTTTTCTCTCTCCTCCCGGACAGCCTGCTCAGAGGAGCTTCAAGATGTCTTCCCATTTGGAACACCCAGAGTTTTCCGATACCTTCGTGGAGCACCCCACCAAGGAGGTTCATCGTAAGCATATGTGGAAAAGGAGACACATGGATTCCTCCCCAGAATCCCTCACCAAGGACGCCGATTTGGATGAAGGGGGTGGGTCCCCAAGATCCCCACCTGAGGATGACTCCTTTGGAGACATCATGGACATCTTGTGCCGGAAGGGTGGGTGGTCGTCCCAAAACTATAACCCAGACGAGTCGGTGTTCCTGGAAGCCTTTGGGTCGGGCCCATCTTTCTTGGCCCCCCCCCCCCAGCAGACCGTCTTATTGATCTCATCTCCCACAGGGCTTGGAAAAAGCTGGACAGTAGCACCCATCCTGAAACACCTGGACAAAATCCTTAGCACCCCTTTGGATAAACCTCATTGGAAAAATGATATTCTTGTTGATGCCAGGGTGGTTGCAGCAGCCAACAAAAAGAAGCTGGCCCAGGAAATCTCCTCTGTTCACCCCCCAAATAGGGAGTCTCCAGTGGTGGACAGGTTTGGTAAGCGGCTGTACACTTCAGCGATCTTCGCTTTGCGAGCACTGAACCATTCTGCACATGTGACCAGACTTCAGAGAAACTTGGTAAAGGCGCTCTCTAATCCTGCCCCAGGGTCCATGTCTGCGGAGGAAAATCAAACCTTTTCCTCCAGAATGGACATTCTTTCTATAGTGAATACGTCCATGAGACTAATCTCGCATGTTGCAGAGGGTGCCTTGTAGGTGGCCAGATCAGGCATTACTATTAGGCGCCATGCCTGGTTGCAGCCCTGGGATTACATGGAACCCTTTAAAGTGTGTTTTATTAACTCTTTCGATGGATCATCAAGGTTTGGTCCAACTGTTAGAGAGATATTCCTAGAGTGAAAAGGTTGGAAAGACCTTGTCTTCTGTCAGAATCTGTTTTGCCACATCTCAGTGGTCGTTCTCCAGGAACCAGTGTGGTGGCAAAAAGTTCTGGTTCCGGAGATCTCAAGGTCCTTTCCGGGAATCACAAGGAATCTTTTTCTCCAGAGGCAGAAGGGGAAATGGTGAGAATGGCAGAAGCCACCCTCGTGGCTGAGAGGGTCCCATGAATCATATCTTGAGATACTTTCTCAGACAGGTCCAGCCAGTGTGCCTAACCACTTGTCACTGGAGGCATTTGGGGAATGTCTCTCTCTGCAACAAACAGCCTGGGAAACCATCACAGATGACCGGTGGGTGTTAAACGTCATATCCAGAGACTGTCATATCCTTTTTCCAAAATCCCTATCCAACCAAGTCCCTCCCTGACATTTCAGCTGTTCAGAGGGAGACTTCGGCCTTAGAAATTTCAAAGTTGCTTGCAAAACATCATCCAGACCATCCAGCAAGAACAGTTCGGAACAGGCATCTATTCCAGATTCTTTTTAGTGCAGAAGAAAATGGGGGACCTCAGACCCTTTCTGGATCTGACAGAATCCTGAAGAAGTCCGTTGCCTGTTCAAAGTTCTGAATGGTCACAATTCAGTCCTTTCTACCCTTGCTGCAGAAGGACGACTGGATGTGCTCAGTAGACCTTCAGGATGCGTACTATCACATGTAAATGAACAGGCGCTCCAGAGGGTTTCTCCTTTTTCGGCTGGGAGACCATCATTACCCGTTCAGAGTACTCCCCTTTGGTCTCACCACAGCCCCCCAGGTTGTTCACCAGATGCATGGCAGTAGTGGCAGCTCACATGAGACTGTGAGGATTCCGTGTGTTTCCTTATCTGGATGATTGTCTCCTCACTGCTCCCACCAGGCATCGACTCCTCCAAGCCAGGGATTACCTACTTCAGCTAGCCTCAACCTTGGGCATTTCTGTCAGCCTAAAGAAATCGCATCTACGTCCAGTACAGGTGATAGACTTCATCGGAGCCCATCTGGACACAACACATTGCTTAGTTCTTTTCCTCTCGGACAGGATTTCCACACTCCATGTCAAACAGATTTTAGACATTCCTACGCCTCCAGCTTGTCTTGTTCTAAGAGCGTTGGGCTCCATGGCTGCCATCATAAGTCTTCTTCCTACAGCTTGTCTTCACATAAGAGTTCTTCAATGGACTTCAGCAGTTCAATGATCCTGCCTCTGTTACCATCTAAACTATGCAATCAGACTATCTTGAGTATGCTTGGAATCCCTTCTCTGGTGGCTTTGATCATAAATTCTAGAACAAGATTGTCCCTTTATCCTTCCTCTCCCAAAGGCCACAGTGACCACAGATGTCTTCCAGCTTGGGGGGGTATTACCTGGGTCAATCAGTCCAAGGCACCTGGTCCCACTTAGAGACCAATTTGCATGTAAATATTCTGGAGATGAGAGCGGTGCTCCTAGCATTACAAGCCCTTCATTCCTCTCTTCCCTTAGGAACCATTGCAGTTCAAACAGACATGTCCATTGTTTGGTAGATCAACAAGCAGGGAGGAACCAAGTCTTACCCCTTATGTCAAGTGATCTCTTCCAACTGCCTTCTAGTAGCAGCGTACATTGTGGGGAAGCCAGGCATTCTAGCGGACAGGCTCAGCAGGAACATTCTGATGCTTCATGAGTGGTCTCTGAACCCTTTAGTGGCAAACATGATCTTTGAAAAATGGGGTCTACCTTGCTGCAATCTCTTCTTGTTGCCTTCCAACACCAAATGTGGCAGGTTTTTTGTCCTGATCTCTATCTCTTCCTCTCATTCCCAAATTTATTCAGAGAGCTCAAAGGTTGAAGAGTAAAGTAATCCTCATTGTTTCCATTTGGCCTCGACAAGTATGGATGTTCTTCATTCCACATTGCTGCAGTCCTAACTATTGGGGTAGTCCGCTGTCCAGTCGGCCCGAATACCAAAGTATATGGCTGACGTCGGTCAGGGCGCATTAGACTGACGTCAGTACGTCAGGGTACTAATGCGCATGACCAACGTCATATCCTCAGTCTTTTTTGCCGCATGGTCCGATGCAGAAGCAGTTTTGCGAGTGCAGGTTGGCGTTCTGAAATTTTCTGAAGTCGGAGTTTCAGACCGAATCAAAGTTGGCTAAGTACCCGCTGGGGAACATTTTGGTTTTTCTTGGCTCTGTATTTAACCGGATGTCAGAAAAAGTGAATAACTGTATTTCTTGTGGGAAACAGATACCTCATAGGGATTACCATACCTAGTGTATACCTTGTTTAGGGCCTGAGCACAACGTTGTTGGATGCCGCTCTTGTGCTAGATTTAACAAACGCACTATTAAGAGGCGGTTAGACTGTGCCAGGTTAGTGTTTGGGAAGCGTTGTAATTATAAAATGCCGTCGGATGCTCCGACGCCCGCTTCATCCAAAGCGCAAGGACAAAACAGCGAAGCCTAGGGTTGATGAACCGGCAGTCCCGGACGTCGGTTCTTTAGAAGGCCCAGTGGAGCCAGAGGTTTTGCCAGGAGTTTCTTTGGAGTCTCAGGCAGAGACTTTACTGTTACAGGATGTGCCTTCGCAGGAGGTAGGCCAGGCTGAGGGGCTTCTCAGGTAACTGTTCTTCCCTCTCTTCCCAAGGTAGTTAGAGCCTCTCCTTCTGTTTCCAAAACTTCTTTGAGAGGTAGGCCAAGTTTAGCTTCAGTGGGGCTTCTCCTAGCACTTCAGGTTCTGTGCCTAAGAAACATATGCTTAAAATGGCAGAAGATTTGATTACTATGATTAGAGGTTCTATGCCCCTCCTGATAAGAGGCCTAGGGTGGAACCTGAGTTTGAGAGTTTTGAACAGTGTTCAGAGGCTTCTGAGTCTTCTGAAGACTTGCAGGAGTATCCTCCTTATTCTGATTCTGATGTGGATGATTCCACTCCTACAGCTTCTCCTCGTGAGGATTTGTCATTTTCAGGGACTCTGCATTCCATGAGGGAGCACTTTAAATGGGAAGGCCAAGATTACTCTGATTCCAGGAAAAGCCTTAGGGAATTCTTGTTTTACCCCAGCATAGGCCCTTAGCTATACCTCCTGTGTTGAATGTGGTGGAAGATGTTTTAGCAGAGGCTTTCCTGAACCCTGATTCTTTGCCTCCTGCTCCTGTTAAACCTGATAGGTACTATAGGGTGCCTGAAGCTCATAAGTATCTTTTAAGAGTCCTAGGGCAGACCCGAAACTGTTTCTCAGGGACCTAAAGGTGTTAAGGCCTCTGTTGTTAAAAACCCTGTTCCCACTGATAAAGAGGCAAGGGCTTTGGATAGATGGGGAAAGAAAGTGTATACTTCTTCCACTTTAGCCATGAGGGCGTTGAATTGTCAGTTTCACATGCTAAAATATCAAAATTATCTCCTTTCACAATTGAAATCTAAGGTGGATGCTTTGGCGGAAGGTATTGAGTGTAAAGAGTTGCTGGATTTAGTTCATGTGTCTGAACAAGTGGGTAAGCATTCTTTGCAATGTGGTTTTGATGCTGTACAGGCCTCCACGAGGGTGGCTGCCACTAGTTCTGTTCTTCGCAGGCATGCCTGGTTGAGGGATCAGAATTTAGCTGAGCATGTTAAGACAAGGATTTTGGATGCTCCTTTACAGTCTGATGTGTTGTTTGGTTCGCCTGTGGAAGCAGTTTTAAAGAAAATGGAGGACAAAGCTAAGTCTATGCAAACTGTTAAAGATTTTTTGCAGGTGCAGCCACCCAAGTTTAGTAGAAATTGGCCTACTAAGGCATGCACACATCCTGCTTATGATTCCCAGTCTAGGGGTAGGTCTAGACGTGGTAGGCAGAGCTCGGGGTTCTTTTAGGCCTAGAACAGGGAGTTCACCTGCTCAGACTTCTGGTGAGGGCAGGGGTCAGTCCTTTCGTAAACAGACCCAATGACCTGCCTTTTCAGCTGCCAGTAGATTCTCGCCTGGCAGCTCCTTTGGGAGGAAGACTGTCTCTTTTCAAAGAAAATTGGGATTTAATTACTCAAGACAGATGGGTGTTGGATATCATTCACCACGGTTACAGGTTTTATTTCCATACATTGCCCCTTTCAAAGGCATGCCAGACGTTCCTCCTCCACAAAGGAAAGAGGCTCACAAGCAAATTTCTCTGTTACTCCAAATAGGGGCCATTCAGCCAGTCCCTGTATCAGAAAGGGGCCTAGGATTTTATTTTCGCCTGTTCCTAGTACCAAAGAAGGGGAACACGTGGAGACCAATTTTGGATTTATCTATCCTCAACACTTATCTGGACATTCCCAAGTTCAAGATGTTGACGTTACAACAGCTTTTACCTCTGCTGGGCAAAGATCACTGGATGGTAACTTTAGATCTCAGGAAGCTTACCTTCATGTGCCTATAAGACTAAGTTGCAGGAAGTATCTGCGTTTCGAGCTGGAAATTCTCATTATCAGTTCTCGGCATTGCCCCTTGGCTTATCTACTGCACCCAGAGTGTTTACAAAGGTTCTGGCTCCAGTGATAGCTTACTTCAGGCTAAAAGGAATTCAAATCTATCCTTACTTGGACGATTGCCTGATTCTGGCTCAAGAAAAGGAAGACCTTCTACAGCATCTGGAATATGTTATAGCAGTGCTAAGATGCCTAGGGTATTCTGTGAGCGAAATAAAGTCCAGTCTAGTACCCTCTCAAGACATGTGCTTTCTGGGTGTGAGACTGAATACAGCAGCCCAGATGGCCTTTTAACCCCGGACAAACAAAAGAGTCTATCCCTTTACTTCCATCAACTATCTCATCAGTCCGTGCTGACTGCAAGGACAGTCCTTCAAGCATTAGGGTTCATGGCATCTTGTATTCTGGTGCTTCCCAATGCCAAACTGCATATGAGGAAGCTGCAATGGTATCTCAAAAATGTATGGACACAGCACTGCCAGGATTTGGACACTGTCATTCAAATAATACCTTGCCTTCAAAAAGAATTTTTGTGGTGGGCTCAGGAATGTCACCTAAACAAGGGGCTCTCTGTGACCCGGCCAGAGGCGAGTCAGATTTTAACGACAGATGCCTCGGACATTGCTTGGGGAGCTCATCTAAATGGAAAGTGGATACAAGACAAGTGGCCTGCCAGACTACAGCATCTACATATCAACATGAAGGAGATGTTAGCAGTCCAGTTTGCATTAATGGCTTTCAAGGAGTTACTTCTTCCAGGGCAGGTGTTGATTCTAACAGACAACACAACTGTCATGTGGTACATCAACAAACAAGGGGAACACATTCTTATCCTCTATGCAGGCAAGCAATGATTTTATGGGAGACTGCGCTCAGCTTGCAACTAACTCTTCAGGCAAGGTTTCTGCCGGAGCACAGAACTCCTTAGCAGATGTGTTAAGCAGACAAATCATGGATCCCCACGAGTGGAAACTGGATCTTCATGTATTTCAGAAATTGACAGTGTCATGGGGAACTCCAGACATAGATCTGTTCGCTTCTCCACTAAACCACCAGCTGCCAAAGTTTTGCACAAAGGGGTTTCATCACACAGCTTGGAAAGTGGATGCTCTTTCATTCAGTTGGAAAAATCTTCATGTGTATGCCTTTCCACCTCTGCCTCTTCTTCCAAAGGTGCTCTTAAAGGTCAGACAAGACAAGCCAAGGATGATTTTAATAGCTCCAGATTGGCCTCGGCAACACTGGTACCCACTACTAAGGAGTCTGGTAAGGAAGCCTCCATGGCCTTTACCTTTGATTCCACATCTGTTATCTCAGAAGGACGGTCATCTGCTCAATGTCAAGCTTCACTCTCTTCATCTAACAGCCTGGCATATTCTGTGTTGAAACATAGCAGGTCTCAACTTCCTCAACAAGTTTTAAATGTGATTATGGAAGCTAGAAGACCTAGTACAAGGAAAGTGTACGCAGAAAAATGGAAGAGATTTTTATTTTGGAGTACAGCAAAGAATTTGGAGATTTCTGAGCCTAATTTGAGTGTGGCTCTTCAATATCTTACTGAGTTATTGGACAAAGGTTTGTCCTTCTCTTCCGTTAAGATTCATGCTGCAGCTATTTCAGCTCACTATGATTGTGACCCACCATTGTTTTCGCATCCTTTGTTCAAGCAGTTTCTTAGGGGGGCAAAGAATATAAGACCCCCACGTAGAGCTCCTACTCCTGCTTGGGATCTCAATTTTGTGTTGGAAAAACTTACTCTACAACCTTTTGAGCCTGCGGCTACTGCTGAATTGAAATACTTGTCATGGAAGACTGCTTTTTTGTTGGCTATTACTTCTGCAAGAAGGGTGTCTGAATTGCAGGCCCTTATGGCAGTAGAGCCCTTTTTGATTTTCCATAAGGATAGGGTATCTTTACGTACTAATCCTTCCTTTATGCCTAAGGTGGTTTCTAGTGTGGCTTTAAACCAAACTATTCATTTGCCTACTTTTTATGCAGACCCCCAAAATAAAGGGGAAAAGATTTTGCACACTTTAGATGTACACAGGCAATTGCGTTATTATTTAAGCAGGACTAAGGATTTTAGGCAGTCTCAGCAGTTGTTTGTTTCTTTTGCTTTGAGTTCAGGGCAAGCCTGTGTCAAAACAAACTATTTCTAGGTGGATTGGGTTTTGCATTGCATTTTGTTATTCCCATCATGGCAAGGAGATTCCAGCTGGGATTAGGCCTCATTCCACTAGGGCTACTGCCACTTCAACAGCATTTCTAAGGGGTGGCAACTAAGGATATTTTGGAGGCAGCTACTTGGAGTTCAGTGCATACTTTCTCTAAGCATTATCACCTTCCTCTCTACTCTAAGTCTAGGGCTGGTTTTGCCACAGCTATTTTGCAAGGCATGTTGTCAGCTCCTGCTTCTTTATGATTTGCCAGCCTCCCTTACCTCTGCTTTGGGATTCTACCCAATAGTTAGGACTGCAGCAATGTGGAATGAAGAACATAGTACAGTTTTGTACCTACCATAAATGTAGATGTTCGAGGATCCACATTGCTGCAGTCCAATTCCCTCCCTCCTTCCCCTCTGTGTTTAGGGGTGGTTGTGTAGGTGAGGTTATATGCTGATAATTTTGTATATATTGTACATATTTTTGGTGCAGGTATATTGGGCCTTGTCTTTTTAGGGTCTTCTGACATCTGGGGCAAGAAAAGACTGAGGATATGGCGTCGGTCATGCGCATTAGTACCCTGGCGTACTGACGTCAGTCTAATGCGCCCTGACCGACGTCAGCCATATACTTTGGTATTCGGGCCGACTGGACAGCGGACTACCCCAATAGTTAGGACTGCAGCAATGTGGATCCTCGAACATCTACATTTATGGTAGGTACAAAACTGTACTTTTCCCTTCCTTGGGTCTCACTTAATTTGTCCACCATGGATACTGCATCCTATGCCAGGTCTTCTGTCCCATTGTTTGGGACGTTGTAACCCAGATCTGTTCAGCCTGAAATTGACTACTTTGTTGCTCCAGTTCCATTGATGGCTAGAAGTCCTTCCCCAGTTAGAAAAATTTTAGTTGCAGCACATAAAGCTTCTTCCAAGTTGTGCAAAACTTTCCTGAAGGGCACCTTTCTTCTTCATCCTCCTATTAAGGATCCCACTCCTCCATGGGACCTTACCATGATCTTGCAGGCATTGGTTGCGTCTCTCTCTGAACCGGCAACTAAGGTTGATTTGAAATTTTTGTCATGGAAGTCTGCTTTTTTGGTAGTCATAACTTCAGCTAAAAGAGTATCTGAGCTTCAAGCATTATCTATTAAGCCACGCTATTTGATCTTCCACTAAAATAGTGTGATGTTACGTACCAACCCTTTTTGCATCTGAGGCTAACAGTAACCAGGTCGACAATCTTTCAGTTTTCTTCTCTAGTTTCCAAAATAAAGGGGAATACAAACTCCATATGCTAGTTGTGCATAAGCATTTGCGTTTTTATTTGGATAAGACTAAATACTCAAGAAAATCTGATCATCTTTTTGTTTCTTATTCGAAGACTAAATTTGGGAAACCAATTTCCAAAGTAATTCTAGCTAATTGGACTACAAGCTGCATTTCACTGGTTTATGCCATCAGAGGATTACCCTTACCTGTAACCATCAAAGCTCGTCCTACTAGGTCAGTATCCACTTCTGCTGCTTTCTGGTCTACAGCTTCTGTTGATATTTGCTTTGCAGCTACCTGGTCAAATTCATGTACTTTTATATCTCATTACAAATTGGGCATTATGTCCAGAAACAGGATCTCCTTTGGTTCTGCTGTGCCCCAGAATGCCCTTCCATAAGGGCCTCCCAAGAGTTATGTAGCTGGGGAGAACGGTCTCAGAGCTTGAAGATGAAATGAAAGACAACTTCAGATAAAGAAGTTATGTACTTACTGTAACATTCCATCTGAGTAGTTGCTTTTTATTTGTCTTCAACATTCCTTCCCTCCCTCCATCCTCCTTCCAAATTCTTCCTTTCTGGAGACATGACAGATGTTTTTATGGACATCCCTGTATCTGTTTGAGCTCCTCAGGTACTCTGTTCTGTTCTGTTCAGGGTCTTATGTTCTTACTTTGTGTATAGATATAATTACCTTGTGAGCAACAAACTCAAGCGGAGGGATGAAGGGGAGAGCCGGGCATTATGGGTAGTGGAGGAGCTCAGATTTTTTTGGATCCTAGAGCTATGGTATACAACCAAGTCGGATCCAATATCAGATCTGAACCCACAGGTTGAAGACAAAAAAGCAACAACTCGGGTGGAGTGTTATGGTAAGTGCATAACTTTTTTCATTTCCTTTTCCAAACCAAAGCTGTGGAAGGCAGTTACTAAATTTACCTGATCACATGGCTCTCCGATAGCATTTCCTTTTTATATAATAAGAATTTATCCTTGCCAGGCAAACCTAAAGCACATTCAGCCAGAGTAGTCTTTACTTCTACAGCTTTAAACAGAGGATTATCCATTGATGGAATGTGTGCCATGGTCACATGGGCAACGGTACACACCTTTGTGTCTCACTAGAAGTTGGATACAATCCATATCCCATTCTTCTTTTGGCTTCACTATACTCAGGATTGCCCTTTCGTGATATAACCCAGTTTGACAGCTTGGGACTGTCCACACATTTGAACTGATGAAAATGGATTTATGTATTTAACATAATGTTAGGTCCATGTTGTCATCTAGTTTTCATCAGTTTCAAACTCCCTTCTAAATTTTCACCTTTTGGCTTCGAGATGATTGAGTGATTATTATTCCCACTCTGTGCACAGTCCTATGGGACTGTACCACTATTCCTAAACAGTGTAGGATTGTCATTGAAGACGTTCTGTCTTCAGAGGGGTCCCCTTGGGTAGTATTTTCTCATATATTACCAAATGGGGAGGGGATTGAGTCTATCTGAGCATCTGAGGTAGAGCCTAGGGAATTATAGATAGGGGAGGAGTCAGAGTTCTGGATCTGATAAAGCTTTGAAGAGGGCGCCAATGTCAGATCCCATTTGATCCGACAGCCCACGTTTGAAGCAGACTAAAACCAGATAAGTGATCTGTTTTTGTGGTAAGTACATAACTTTCGTTTGCTGTTCAGTAACTACTTGAAAGACAAACTGAGATAATCCCACAGAACAGTCTTTCTAAGTGCTTTTTGCTGCCTTTTCTTTCAAGAGTGGCTGATTTTCAGTCTTTTTGTTATGCCCGAGTTGTAGTCCTTCAACTCATCCCCCCCCCTCTAGCTTCACAGTTCACCTTCCTGTCAAAATGCTAAAAGTAATTTGCGCTGTGTGCTACTGTGATTGATGGCGCACAGCAGGTGACTTGCCTAATGTGCTGTTGCTTTGTATTAGGCTTTTCCTACTGTCAGTGGGACACTTATTTTGCTGCAGCATACCCTCTTTCTGTCACGAAATTTAAATTAATACTTCCTAGTCGTTGGCAATACATAGTTTGGCAAACGTTTTAAATCCATTTCTCAGTAATTCCTGATAGTCAGATCCCTAACTACTTTGGTAAATAGGCTGTACACCTAGAACAATGTTTTTAGTGTTTGAATGCACTTATTTTTGCATTAAAATTGATTTTTTAAGTAATAGTAATTTAATTTTAATGCATCACATACTTGCAGAAATCACCTTTACTTTTGTTATATGGGACATGTGCAAAATTAATGCATCACATACACAGAAATCACCATTACTTTGCCTGATGAAAAGTTATGTGGGACATTTGAAAAGTATGGTTATACAATTGTGAGCATTATGCAAAATCAATGACATTGGAGATGAATGGTCTTGGGCCATTTACCAAGCTCTTGCTGTAGCATTGTCAGTACTTGCTCCTGTAAATTGTTTCATGACTGTAGGACTTGTCCAAGATGTCCTTCAAGGATGCATCTGCAGTCATAACAAATGGGTTGTCCTGTCGTCAGGCAGCCCTTCGGTCGGCCGGATTCCAAAGTCTGGGTCCGGCGTCGGCTGATGTCGCACTTCACCCGACGTCATCTCTGCTGGTCTTCGGGTATAAAGGCATCAGCCGACGCCATTTTCCTCAGTCTTTCTTGCCGCGTGGCTCAAGCAGAAGCTGTTCGCAAGTGCCAGTCGGTCAGATCCAGAGATTACTACTACCGAATACTACTCAAGACTTCTAAAAGCTAAGTACCCGTTGGGGACTCTTTCTTGCCTCAGCCGATGTCAGAAAAAGTCAATAACTGTTTAACTTGTGGGAAACAAATACCTCATAAAGATTTCCACTCTTACTGCCTGCCTTGCTTAGGCCCAGACCACGACGTAGCAGCCTGTTCGGCCTGTGCTTCCTTCAACCGACGAACGCTTAGGCGTCCGGGTCGGAGTTTGCTGAACAGTTTTTCGCTCAGATTTTGCGTACATTATGCCGTCAATCCTCCGACTACCCAAATTGTTAAAAACGCAAAGAAAAAGACCGACACTCGCGGTCCGCGGTTTCGGCCGAAACCACGGTTAAGCAAGCCGCGAGTATCTCGGTTTCGGCCGAAACCGAGAAAGCTGGTCAATCTTCAGCCGAATCCATGACTACTACTGAGGCTCCTGCTACCTTAGTTGAATCGGCCTCAGAAGTTTTGCCTACTACTGTGGTTCCTAGTGATTTATCAGACACCATCCCTTTGGATGTCTCTACCCCAGCACGTGGTGCTGCTAGGCCTCCTGCAGCCATGTCTATTAAGGCCTTTGCCAGGGCTAAAGCAGCCAAAACTGTTAAATCAGTGCCTGTTAAGCCCCCCTCTAGTTCACAAATGCTTACTCTGGCAGAGGATTTAATATCCTTAATTAGGGGATCCCAATCTCACCCAGACAGGGCCTCTCAGCCCCCAGAAAAGAGATCTAGAGCAGAGCCCCCCGAGCCAGTGTCCTCTGATGATTCTGCGGATGACTCAGACATTACAGACCAGCCAGAGGCTCCTTTTTCTACTTATGAAGATTCAGATGCTGAAGAATCCATTCCATCTGCCTGTCCACCAGAGGAATTCTCCTTTGGGGAAACCTTACATGCCATGAGAGAACAATTCCAATGGCAGGGACAAGATTTCTCAGATTCAAGAAAAAGGCTTAGGACATTTCTGCACTTACCACAACATAGGCCCTTAGCTATACCTCCAGTACTGCCTGTTGTGGATGATGCATTTAATGATGTTTGCACTGCTCCTGATACTTTACCTCCAGCCCCTGCCAAACCAGATAGATTTTACAGGGTGCCAGACACTCATCACCACCTATACAAGGCCCCACTTGCAGATCCTGAGACTATATCCCAGGGGCCTAAGGCAGTAGCCTCGACCTCAGCAAAAACCCTATTCCTTCTGAAAGGGAATCCAGGTCCTTAGAGAGATGGGGGAAAAAAGTTTACACCTCTGCTACTCTCTCAGCTAGAGCTTTAAACTGTCAGTTTCATATGATCCAATACCAAGAGTTTATGCTTGATCAGTTAACTAAGAAGCTGTCCTCTGATGACTCCTTAGATAAGAAATATGTTTTAGAAATGGTGAATAACATCCAACAGGTTAGTAACCATTCTTTAAAATGTGGCTATGATGCACTGGAGGCTTCATTTAGATCAGCCATGACTGGCACAGTGATAAGAAGGCATGCATGGTTGAAAGAACAGGTCTTGCGGATCATGTTAAAGCAAAGCTGTTAGATGCTCCTATGGATAAGGCCAGTCTATTTGGTACACCTGCTCAGCAAGTAATGAAGAAAATGGAAGAGAAGGCAAAATCTGTACAAACAGTTAAGGATTTCTTACAGGTTCAGCCCCAAGGTTTAGCAGGAACTGGCCTGCCAAAATTGGTCCTTTCCAGACTCCTCAAAATCTCAAAGAGGCAGGAATAGACGCTCTAGAGGCAGAAATCAATCCAGAGGAGGTGCCTACAGAGGACGACAGTGGCAAGGCAATAACTGAGGCACAGACACAACCACTGCCACTACAACAGGACAATCACAGTGACTTGGCTCTGACACCGCCTACCAGGGAGCAAATAGCAGCACCTTTAGGCGGAAAGTTAGCCATATTTTCAAATAATTGGCACTATATCACAAAAGACAAGTGGATTTTGCAAACCATAGACCAAGGCTACAGGTTCCACTTCTACACCTTACCAGTAAAAAGAGGAATGCCAAACCTACCTCCAAATCAAAAAACAGAAGCTCTAAAGCAGATAGCGGAATTAACAAAGATGAGAGCTGTGGAAAGAGTACCAATAACAGAACAGGGCAAAGGATTCTACTCCAGACTCTTCCTAGTACCAAGAAAAGAGAAAAGTTGGAGACCTATTCTCGACCTGTCCGTCTTAAACACATACATCATTGTCCCAAAATTCAAAATGCTGACCCTACAGCAACTTCTTCCCATGCTGGGCAAGGAGTGTTGGCTGGTAACTCTAGATCTCAAGGAGGCATACCTGCACGTCCCCATACGACCAAATTGCAGAAAATGCCTCAGATTTCTTGCAGGATCAGAGCATTATCAATTCTCAGCATTGCCCTTTGGCTTATCTACTGCGCCAGAGTATTCACAAAATGCCTGGCATCAGTAATCGCTCACTGCAGGCTACAGGGAATCCAAATTTATCCATACCTGGACGACTGCCTGTTACAAGCGGGCAACAAAAGCAAGCTGACAACAGATTTACAAAGAGTCATTTGCTTACTACAAGCCCTGGGATACACAGTCAATTTACAAAAGTCAAGACTGATACCATCCCAAACAAGAACATTCTTGGGTGCGGAATTGGACACAGTAAAACAAATGGCATTCCTAACTGTAGAAAAACAAAAACAACTCCCTCTTTACTTCTTGGCATTAACAAAGCAGAACAAACTAACAGCAAGAAAAGTACTGCAGGCCTTGGGCTTCATGGCATCATGCATAATCTTGGTCCCACATGCCAGACTGCATATGAGAAAGCTACAGTGGTACCTAAAGAATTTATGGTCTCAACACAGGCACAGCTTAGAAACCAAAATCCCATTAATCCCCTGCCTGAAACAGGAGTTCCTATGGTGGGCTCAAGCATGCCAGTCAAACCCAGGCTTACCCTTCCACAACTTTCAAGCAAGCCAAACCATCACAACGGACGCCTCAGACCTAGGCTGGGGGGGCGCACATGTTGGACAAATGCATACAAGGATTGTGGACTCAAGACCAGCTGCACCTGCACATAAACCAAAAGAAATGCTGGCAGTAAAACTAGCAATCCAGAAATTCAGACCATTCCTCAAAGAAGGCCATTTAATGATAAGGACAGACAACACCACAGTCATGTGGTACATCAACAAACAGGGAGGCACTCATTCATACCCCCTATGCAGAATGACTCTGGACCTTTGGAATATGGCTCTGAGCTACAACATCCAGTTACAGGCAATATTGGTGCCGGGAAAAGAAAACACCCTAGCAGACATGTTAAGCAGAACCACCTCGGATGCTCACGAATGGATGCTACACCCGGACATCTTCAAGGCCATCACAAAGAAATGGGGAATGCCACAAATAGACCTATTCGCATCCCCACTCAATCACCAGCTCAAAAAATTCTGCACAAGGACATACCACCCACTTGCATGGAAGGTGGACTCTCTATCCTTCAGTTGGAAAGGCCTGACAGCATATGCATTTCCACCTCTTCCTTTGATGCACAAGGTACTACTGAAAATCAAACAGGAACGTCCAAGTATAATCCTGATAGCTCCGAATTGGCCAAGACAACACTGGTATCCATTGCTGAGGAGCATGTCTCGGGGGAGAATGTGGTCAATACCCCTGATGCCTTTGATGTTAACTCAGAACAACTACAACATCATGCACCCAAGCCTAAAAACCTTGCAACTGACTGCCTGGAACATCACATAGCAGCATCTAACCCAGTCCTATCCCAAAGGGTTAAAGACATTATCCTTGAAGCCCGCAGACCTTCATCAAGAAGGAACTATGCAGGAAAATGGAAAAGGTTTGTCATTTGGAGTACTGAAAGAGGAAAAGATGTGTCGAACATAGATATTGCTAACATCCTGGAGTACTTGGCAGAGCTTCTACATACAGGCCTGTCCTATTCCTCCATCAAGATACATGCATCAGCTATTTCAGCAGAATACAGCTTGATCCACCTGTCTTTTCACATCCTCTACTCAGGCAGTTCCTCAGAGGGATCAAGAATGTAAAACCTCCTAGGAAACCACCATTACCAGCATGGGACTTGAACTTTGTGCTAGAAAAATTGACACTCCCTCCATTTGAACCAGCAGCAACAGCAGATCTTCAACACCTATCATGGAAAACTGCTTTCCTACTGGCAATTACTTCAGCAAGGAGGGTTTCGGAACTACAGGCCTTAATGGCAGTACAGCCCTTCCTAATCTTCCATCAAGATAGGGTGTCCATGAGAACTAATCCTACATTTATGCCTAAGGTGGTATCCAGAGTGTCTTTAAACCAGGCAATCCACCTACCTACCTTCTTTCCCAATCCACAGAACAGGGGAAAGACTGCTGCATACCTTGGATGTACATAGACAGTTACGCTACTACCTGGACAGAACCAAAGGTAACAGAAAAACTGACCAGCTTTTAGTAGCCTATGCAACAGGAAGGGAAGGAAAAGCAATTTCCAAACAGACAATCTCCAAATGGATAGGAAATTGCATAAGATTCTGTTACTCCTACCATGGAAAACCAATTCCACAGAACATAAGACCTCATTCTACAAGGGCTACAGCCACTACCACAGCTTTCTTACAAGGAGTGGCAACCAAGGACATTATTGAGGCGGCTACTTGGACCTCCGTGCATACATTTGCCAAGCATTATAATTTACCTCTATACTCTAGATCCCGAGCAGGGTTTGCCACTGCTGTACTGCAAGGGATCCTAACTACACCATAATTTTTCTTCCTCCACCCCTAGTTTGGCTATGGTATTCTACCCATTTGTTATGACTGCAGATGCATCCTTGAAGGACATAGTACAGTTTTGTACCTACCATAAATGTAGATGTCCGAACAGGATAGCATCTGCAGTCAGGATTACCCACCCTCCTTCCCCTCTGTGGTACTCCTAGGGTATTTACCCTCCTAATAGCTAGCTAGGGGGGAGTCTCTTATGGTGTATTTGTTTGTATATATGTACATACATGCTTATTTTTTGTGTTTGCCTTCTACTTTTTTGGAAACATTAGCATTTATCCAAAATTTAGCTTTCCAAGAGGGCAGCTGGCATCTGGGGCAAGAAACACTGAGGAAAATGGCGTCGGCTGATGCCTTTATACCCGAAGACCAGCAGAGATGACGTCGGATGAAGTGCGACATCAGCCGAAGCCGGACCCAGACTTTGGAATCCGGCCGACCGAAGGGCTGCCTGACGACAGGACAACCCATTTGTTATGACTGCAGATGCTATCCTGTTCGGACATCTACATTTATGGTAGGTACAAAACTGTACTTTTTCTGGACTATTTTTTCCATGTTCAGTAAGTCATTGCTTATGCATCAGCTCAGACTTTTCTCATTTTAAGCCAGTATGCATAGGGTGGTACTAGGCTATCGACCCTAGGGCATATACAAGCCTAGCCATAACAATTCCTTGGCTATTTCTTCCCACACTATTTACTTCCCTGGACCCCTGTCTAGCAGGGCGACTGATGTGATCCCCAGGGTGAATTTCCTTTCTCCCATCCAATCATCAAGGTTCCTTTTGAAGAGGGCCAAAGAGGCGCTCTGCTTGACATGTATGGGCATCTGTTCCAGAGTCTGGGGAGTCTCTGGGTCAGGAACCTATCCCTCCAGAATGTTTTGTTTGTTGTGATGACAAGGTTTAGATCCCTGGAGCTTGTGGCTCTGAGGGATTGGGATTTCTTTGTGTAGCATGTCCAACAGCTCTGGGTTTGACATGGCCTTGTATGTTAAGCAAAGATCACCTCGGAGCAGACGATATGCGATAGAGTATGGAATTTTTTAAGGTGGTCAGCATAGGGCATCTGCTTTAGGCCTGTGATTCTTTTAGTGAGGTATTTCTGCGGCCTTTCCAGTTGTTGCAGATGTCTTGATGGGGCGTTGTATTCTATAATGGGTCTAATGAGGGATGAGTATAGTGGGACAATGACCTCCTTTTTTCTGGATGAAAAGCCCTTAGTGATGAGGTGTGCCACATAGAAGGATTTCCTGACTGTTGTGGGGATGTGGTTATTGAAGGTGAGATCACTGTCCACCTGTGTCCCTAAGTCTCGTATCACACTTTTGGTGTTTAGTGTACTGCCACCTACGTTGTAATTCATGGGTACATGTTTTTTCCTAAAGGGGATAACTGTACATTTCTTGGCATTGAGCTTGAGCCCATGGCTCTGGCACCAAGCATCTGTTTCTGTAAGGCCCTTTTGTAGAGTATCTACATCATTTGGGGATTCAATAATGGCTCCCAGTTTGCAGTCATCTGCAAACTTTGTTAGCCAGAGTCCCTTAGTGTTGGTCTGTACTTCAGAGAAGTAGATGCCAAACAAGAGAGGTCCCAGGACTGAACCCTGTGGTATTCCACTTGTCTGGAGCTGAATGTGGAGTCAGCTACTTTTACAGTAAGTCAGTTGGCAACCCATCGAGTGACGTAGGGATTAATGCCCGACTTAGTAAGTTTATCTATGATTTCAGAGTGGGGGATGGTGTCAAAGGCCTTGGCAAGGTCCAGATATGATGTGTGGACTGCCTTACCCTCGTCCATGGCTCTGGAGACTGATTCGAAGAAGTCAGTCAGGTTCAGGAGACAAGATCGGCCCTTCACGAACCCAAACTGGGTGGGGTCCAGTGTTTTAAGGTTGCCAATGTCTTTGTTTATAAGTTCCATGATAATACGTTCCATGGCCTTGCAGATCAGGCTCGTCAGACTGATGAGGCAGTAGTTCCCGGGATCCAAGGTGAATCCCCCTTTATGGAGTGGGATAACTGTAGCTGTGTGCCACTCAGTGGGCACGAAGCCTGAGGTGAGGGTATGATCCCATTTACTGTTTTTCTTTCTGGTTCCTGTCACTCCAGTTTTTCAAAGAGTTACTATGCACACTGTGAACATTCCTTTTTATAAGTACACCCTGAATATCACCCTTTATTGCGTTTATCAAGTTGTTAGATTCCCTTCCCATTTCAACTCCCAGGCACCACTGTGGGCATTTGTTAAAGTTACGTAAAAAAACAAAGTAAACCAGCACCACGACACTTGATAATGAAATGAACAGATTTATTGACTTGCTAGTTAAAAAAAAAAATTTTCTCCAGGCAAAGTGGTCAAAACAGTTAAACGTAGCACTTAAATACGTAAATCAGATGTTGAAATAAGGTCATGTGACTAATGAATAAAAACGTAAACGTGCAAAATACCAAATATAAATGTATATATGAATTAATACTTATTAAAATATGTATTAAAAGATTCATGGACAGTGCTAATACATGCATTTTTAAACATTTATAAAAAATATATAAAAAACTTGGTTATCTAATTCTGTTACGTTTCTGTTTTAAAATTAGTTTTAAAATAAAATTTTCGTTTAAGCCAGGGGTACCTATGCTTTAAAACATAGAATCCATTTATTCTCTAAGGTTTCTGAATAATTTTTAAAATCACCTTCTCTGATGTTTTCATTTATTGTTTGTAATATCCAAAATTGAAATTCATGAGATGTATTGGTATTTCTAACATGTCTGTATAATGCATTTGTATGTATCTGTCTGCTTATATCCGACAAATGTTGACAGATTTGGTCTTTTAGCCTTCTATTACTTCCTCCAATGTAGAAGACGTTACATTATTGACAAATTGACATGTAAATAATGTTTGTTGTGATGCATGTTCCATGATATTTGAGGTGGAATGGTATATGCTTAACTGGGTAGGTAATAGTTGTATCAGTGTAGATGTATTTACAAATTTGACAATTGTAGCATTTATGTGTGCATATGTTAGAGGTAATAATTATATTAGTGTGTTTCTCTTGCTCCTTATAACATAAAATATTCTTTAAAGTGTTTGTCTTCTTATAACCAAAAATCAGTTGATCAGCTGTTATCTTTAAAACTAAGAATGTATTGTAATATAAACCAATCCTTCATTTTTACATATGGGTTTGAATCCTCGTCTCCGACTCGGCCTATTACAAAGCTCAAAGTCTCTTAGTTGGCTCATGGCTAGGTAGGTATCCCATAGTGCACTAGTACAATCCCCAGATCTCGTTTGCCACGTCTACGAGTTCAGAAGTGCTTCTTGCTTGGCCGTGGCCTAGATGTTCTTCATCTCACATTGCTGCAGTCCTAACACTTGGGTAGTCCGCTGTCCCAGTCGGCCTGAATACCAAAGTATAAGGCTGACGTCGGTCAAGGTGCATTAGTCTGACGTCAGGGTACAAATGCGCATGACCGACGTCATATCCTCAGTCTTTTTTGCCGCATGGTCCGATGCAGAAGCAGTATTGCGAGTGCAGGTTGGCGTTCTGAAATTTTCTGAAGTCGGAGTTTCAGACCGAATCAAAGTTGGCTAAGTACCCCGTTGGGGAATATTTTGGTTTTTTCTTGCCTCAGTATTTAACCGGATGTCAGAAAAAGTGAATAACTGTATTTCTTGTGGGAAACAGATACCTCATAGGGATTACCATACCTTGTGTATACCTTGCTTAGGGCCTGAGCACGACGTTGTTGGTTGTCGCTCTTGTGCCAGATTTAACAAGCGCACTATAAAAAGAAGATTAGACTGTGCCAGGTTAGTTTTTGGGAAGCGTTGTAATTATAAAATGCCGTCGGATGCTCCGGCCGCTTGCCTAAAAAGCGCAGGGACAAAGCAGCAAAGCCTAGGTTGGAAGAACCGTCTGTCCCGGACGTCGGTTCTTTAGAGGGCTCGGTGGAGCCGGAGGTTCTGCCAGAAGTTTCTTTGGAGTCTCAGGGAGAGACTTTACTGTTACAAGATGTGTCCTCTCAGGAGGTAGGCCAGGCTGAGGGGGCTTCTCAGGTAGCTGTTCTCCCTCCCTTCCTAAGGTGGTTAGGCCCTCCTTCTGTTTCCAAGGCTTCTTCGAGAGGCAGGCCAGGTTTAACTTCAGTGGGTGTCTCTCCTAGTTCTTCAGGGTCTTTGCCTAAGAAACATATGCTTAAAATGGCAGAAGATTTGATTACTATGATTAGAGGTTCTATGCCACCTCCTGATAAGAGGCCTAGGGTGGAACCTGAGCTTGAGAGTTTTGAGCAGTGTTCAGAGGCTTCTGAGTCTTCGGCTGAAGACTTACAGGAGTATCCTCCTTATTCTGATTCTGATGTAGATGATTCTACCCTTGCTTCTCCTCCTGAGGATTTCTCTTTTCAGAGACTCTTCATTCCATGAGGGAGCATTTTAAATGGGAAGGTCAAGATTTCTCTGATTCCAGGAAAAGGCTTAGGGAATTTTGTTTTACCCCAGCATAGGCCTTTGGCTATACCTCCTGTACTGGATGTGGTGGAAGATGTTTTGCAGAGGCTTCCCTGAACCCTGATTCTTTGCCTCCTGCTCCAGTTAAACCGGATAGGTATTATAGGGTGCCTGAAGCTCATAAGTATCTTTTTAAGAGTCCTAGGGCAGACCCAGAAACTGTTTCTCAGGGGCCTAAAGGTGTTAAGGCTTCTGTTGTTAAAAATCCTGTTCCTCCTGATAAAGAGGCAAGGGCTTTGGATAGATGGGGAAAGAAGGTGTATACTTCTTCCACTTTAGCCATGAGGGCTTTGAATTGCCAGTTCCACATGTTAAAATACCAAAATTATCTCCTTTCACAATTGAAGTCTAAGGTGGATGCTCTGGCGGAAGGTATTGAGTGTAAAGAGTTGCAGGATTTAGTTCATGTTTCTGAACAGGTGGGTAAGCATTCTTTGCAATGTGGTTTTGATGCTGTACAGGCCTTTTCGAGGGTGGCTGCCACTGGTTCTGTTCTTCGAGGCACGCCTGGCTGAGGGATCAGAATTTGGCTGAGCATGTTAAGACAAGGATTTTAGATGCTCGTTACAATCTGATGTGTTGTTTGGTTCGCCTGTGGAAGCAGTTTTAAAGAAAATGGAGGACAAGGCTAAGTCTATGCAGACTGTTAAAGATTTTTTGCAGGTTCAGCCTCCAAGTTTAGTAGAAATTGGCCTTCTAAGGGGTGGACATACCCTTCTTATGATTCCCAGTCTAGGGGTAGGTCTAGACGTGGTAGGGGCAGAGCTCAAGGTTCTTTTAGGCCTAGAACAGGGAGTTCACCTGCTCAGTCTTCTGGTGAGGGCAGGGGACAGTCCTTTCGTAAACAGACCCAATGACCTGCCTTTTCAGCTGCCAGAGCCTTCTCGTCTGGCAGCACCTTTGGGAGGAAGGCTGGCACTTTTCAAAGAAAATTGGAGTTTAATCACCCAAGACAGATGGGTATTGGATATTGTTCACCACGGTTACAGGTTTTATTTCCATACCTTGCCTCCATTCAAAGGCATGCCAGACATTCCTCCTCTACAAAGAAAAGAGGCTCACAAGCAAATTTCTCTGTTACTCCAAATAGGGGCCGTTCAGCCGGTTCCTGTGCCAGAAAGGGGCCTAGGATTTTATTCTCGCCTGTTCCTAGTACCAAAAAAGGGGAACACGTGGAGACCAATTTTGGATTTATCTATCCTCAACACTTATCTGGACATTCCCAAGTTCAAAATGTTGACGTTACAACAGCTTTTACCTCTGCTGGGAAAAGATCACTGGATGGTAACTTTAGATCTCAAGGAGGCTTACCTTCATGTGCCTATCAGACTAAGTTGCAGGAAGTATCTGCATTTTCGAGCTGGGAATTCCCATTATCAGTTCTCTGCATTGCCCTTTGGCTTATCTACTGCCCAGAGTATTCACAAAGTTCTGGCTCCAGTGATAGCTTACTTCAGGCTAAAAGGAATACAAATCTATCCTTACTTGGGCGACTGCCTGATTCTGGCTCAAGAAAAGGAAGACCTTTTTCAGCATTTGGAATATGTGATAGCAGTGCTAAGATGCCTGGGGTATTCTGTGAACGAAATAAAGTCCAGTCTAGTACCCTCTCAAGACATGTGCTTTCTGGGTGTGAGACTGAATACAGCAACCCAGATGGCCTTTTTAACCCCGGACAAACAAAAGAATCTTTCCCTTTACTTCCATCAACTATCTCTTCAGTCCGGGCTGACTGCAAGGACTGTCCTTCAAGCCTTAGGGTTCATGGCATCTTGTATTCTGGTGCTTCCCAATGCCAAACTGCATATGAGGAAGCTGCAATGGTATCTCAAAAATGTATGGACACAGCACTGCCAGGATTTGGACACTGTCATTCAAATAATACCTTGCATTCAAAAGGAATTTTTGTGGTGGGCTCGGGAATGTCACCTAAACAAGGGACTCTCTGTGACCCGGCCAGAGGCGAGTCAGATTCTAACGACAGATGCCTCAGACATAGCTTGGGGAGCTCATCTGAATGGAAAGTGGATACAAGACAAGTGGCCTGCCAGACTACAGCATCTACATATCAACATGAAGGAGAGGTTAGCAGTTCAGTTTGCATTAATGGCTTTCAAGGAGTTACTTCTTCCAGGGCAGGTGTTGATTCTAACAGACAACACAACTGTCATGTGGTACATCAACAAACAAGGGGGAACACATTCTTATCCTCTATGCAGGCAAGCAATGATTTTGTGGGAGACTGCTCAGCTTGCAACTAAATCTTCAGGCAAGGTTTCTGCCGGAGCACAGAACTCCTTAGCAGATGTGTTAAGCAGACAAATCATGGATCCCCACGAGTGGAAACTGGATCTTCATGTATTTCAAAATTGACAGTGTCATGGGGAACTCCAGACATAGATCTGTTCGCTTCTCCACTAAACCACCAGCTGCCAAAGTTTTGCACGAAAAGGTTTCATCACACAGCTTGGAAAGTGGATGCTCTTTCTTTCAGTTGGAAAAATCTTCATGTGTATGCCTTTCCACCTCTGCCTCTCCTCCCAAAGGTACTCCTAAAGGTCAGACAAGACAAGCCAAGGATGATTTTAATAGCTCCAGATTGGCCTCGGCAACACTGGTACCCATTACTGAGGAGTCTGGTAAGGAAGCCTCCATGGCCTTTACCTTTGATTCCACACCTATTGTCTCAGAGGGACGGTCATCTACTCAATGTCAAGCTTCACTCTCTTCATCTAACAGCCTGGCATATTCTGTTTTAAACCACAGCAGGTCTCAACTTCCTCAACAAGTTTTAAATGTGATTATGGAAGCCAGAAGACCTAGTACAAGGAAAGTGTACGCAGAAAAATGGAAGAGATTTTTATTTTGGTGTGCAGCAAAGGATTTGGAGGTTTCTGAGCCTAATTTGAGTGTGGCTCTTCAATATCTTACTGAGTTATTGGACAAAGGTTTGTCTTTCTCTTCCATTAAGATTCATGCTGCAGCAATTTCAGCTCACTATGATTGTGACCCACCATTGTTTTCTCATCCTTTGTTCAAGCAATTTCTTAGAGGGGCAAAGAATATAAGACCCCCACGTAGAGCTCCTACTCCTGCTTGGGACCTCAATTTTGTGTTGGAGAAACTTACTCTACAACCTTTTGAGCCTGCGGCTACTGCTGAATTGAAATACTTGTCATGGAAGACTGCTTTTTGTTGGCCATTACTTCTGCAAGAAGGGTTTCTGAATTGCAGGCCCTTATGGCGGTTGAGCCTTTTTGATTTTCCATAAGGATAGGGTATCATTACGTACTAATCCTTCCTTTATGCCTAAGGTGGTCTCTAGTGTGGCTTTAAACCAAACTATTCATTTGCCTACTTTTTATGCAGATCCCCAAAATAAAGGGGAAAAGATTTTGCACACTTTAGATGTACACAGGCAGTTGCGTTATTATTTAAGCAGGACTAAGGATTTTAGGCAGTCTCAGCAGTTGTTTGTTTCTTTTGCTTTGAGTTCTCAGGGCAAGCCTGTGTCAAAACAAACTATTTCTAAGTGGATTGGGTTTTGCATTGCATTTTGTTATTTCCATCATGGCAAGGAGATTCCAGCTGGGATTAGGCCTCATTCCACTAGGGCTACTGCCACTTCAACAGCATTTCTAAGGGGGGTGGCAACTAAGGATATTTTGGAGGCAGCTACTTGGAGTTCAGTGCATACTTTCTCTAAGCATTACCACCTTCCTCTCTACTCTAAATCTAGGGCTGGTTTTGCCACGGCTATTTTGCAGGGCATGTTGACAGCTCCAGCTTCTTTATGATTTGCCAGCCTCCCTTACCTCTGCTTTGGGATTCTACCCAAGTGTTAGGACTGCAGCAATGTGAGATGAAGAACATAGTACAGTTTTGTACCTACCATAAATGTAGATGTTCGAAGATCCACATTGCTGCAGTCCAATTTACCCTCCCTCCTTCCCCTCTGTGTTTAGGGGTGGTTGTGTGGGTGGGGTTTGTACTTTTGTAAATTTGTATATATTGTACATATATTTGGTACAGGAGTGTTTGGTGTTTTTTGGTTTTGGCCTTATCTTTTTAGGGTCTTCTGACATCTGGGGCAAGAAAAGACTGAGGATATGACGCCGGTCATGCGCATTTGTACCCTGACGTCCTGACGCCAGACTAATGCGCCTTGACCGACGTCAGCCTTATACTTTGGTATTCGGGCCGACTGGGACAGCGGACTACCCAAGTGTTAGGACTGCAGCAATGTGGATCTTCGAACATCTACATTTATGGTAGGTACAAAACTGTACTTTTCAACTTTTCATCTTATCACTTTAATGGTTTCTGTAGCGAATTTTTTCCTTACTAGATAGTGTTTAATCGCATTAGAAGTGTTTAGAATAGTTTAGAAGTGTATTTTCCGTGTTAAATCAGTTACTTTGTTGAGAACCTGTTGGCCGTTGTTGTTCACCATTTGTATCCTGTGTGCTAGTTCTTGCTAATATTGTTATTCTTAGGTCTGCAATGTTTTTCTAGTCGTGTGTGTGTGTGTGTGTGTGTGTGTGTGTGTGTATATATATAATTGTGTGCAGTGTTTTCGCTAACATTTATTAGAAAGTTTAAATTGGTGCAGTGTTGTTTCTCCGCTTATTACAACTGCTTAATTTCTGACCTTTCTATGACTTACCATATCTAGCTAGGTCCGTTTAAGTTAGAGGACCTAGTTCTCTGCTATTTTTCTTATTCCTCGGGGCTAGGCCTGTTTAAGTTAGAGGATCTAGTCCTCGTGTGTCTGTTGTATGTTGCTTGTTGCTTAGCTTTCCAACATGTCAGAAGACTCAAAAAACCACAAACCTTTGGGTTTCAAAAAATCTATAAAGTGCTCCCAGAAGATGTCAATTACGGATGGCCATAGTGTGTGTCTTTCGGCTTTTCCCGGTTAGGGCTTGCCACAGTGGAACTCCGGTCCACTAATGATTGGCAGTAGATTTTTACGTGCCGAGTTGCCAGCTCTGACACACAACCTTCAACCAAGGTACGCCCATTCACGCATGTCTCCACACAGAAGACGTTCTAACTGAGAATCGAACAGGACAACGTCATACTGTGAGGCGACAACGCTACCGCAGCACCACCACCGTAATTGTGTTTATTGTCTCGGAGCCATTCATTTGCAGGAAACTTGCCTATTCTGACATTCTTTCAGCTCCAGAGTTAACTCTGAAGAACAAGCTAATCTTGAAAGTATCCTCAAGCCTTCCTTCGAGGAAGACTTAGTGAGTTCATCTTCATCAAAATCCTATTCTCACAAGAGAGAGAAGGTTAAGTCGGCCAAAAGGCATTCTCCGGAGCCGACTATTGTTTCGGAACCTACCAAAACTGGATAAGACTTCTGCCTCCTCGGCTGCACTGTCCTCGGAGCCGGTCGAAGTTATTGATATTGGCACTTCAGTGTTGGCCTCAAGCATTTTGGAGCCGACTACTGAAAAACTACACCAGAGCCAGTCCAGAGATCCCTTGCCGGTCTCCCCAACCTTAAGATCTCCAATTCTGCAAAGATACAGATCACCTACCCTGTCATCCAGATCCTCCAGGAGCCTGTCAGAGGAAGATGTAAAGAGAGTAGTGCTTAGACGCCTGAAGTCATCTGCCTTGCCCAAGTTGTTATTGGCTCCGACCCAGTTGGTTCCGAGCCACCTGAGTCCATCCCCCTGTTGTAGTTCCTCCTCCGAGCCGTGTCGGGCTTTCGGAGCCAGAGTGTTCAGTGCCACTTGTTGTGGAATCCTCGGTTCCAGCTCCCCTTGAGGCTGTCTTGGAGCTGATTTCCTCTGTCACCTTCGGCGTCATCCATGGTGTCTAGGAGCCGAAGCTCACCGGTTGGCCCCAATGAGGACACTTGGACCCGAACCTCTTCAGTTCCGAGTCTTCCTCTTGGTGCATCAGCTAGGGTGAGCTAGGACCCTACATCTATCTCTGAGCTGGTCGTTCTGGAGCTGATGACTTCCTCCATTTCTTCAGAGCCGAGGCAGTCTTTGGAGCCAGAGAGATCTGCTTTCGAGATGATGAGTGTGCTGTCTCATTCATCAGCTCCACACAAGGGTACCGACACTTTTCCCCTTAGGGCACCGACCTCTGTCTCAGCACCTACTCTCTCTCTCGACAGCAGAGACCCACAGCCACAAGAGCCCACGGTTAGTGACCCCCAGTCTTCCTAGACCTCCCCAGAGTATCCTTCTGAGGACCCCCTTGGAAGAGGACATGCAAGAGGAAGCATGCGGACTCCCAGGATGAGTCCATTACCTCCGACACTGACCTCGAGGAGTCAGAAGGGTCCCCCAAGTCATCCTCTGATGATATCTCCTTTGTAGACATCTTAGAGATCCTTAAGCAGAGAAGCGGCTAGCCCACTGTTACCCCTTTTGATGAGGAGTCAGTGTACCTGAAGGCTTTCGGGTCTCAACCTTCTGACTCTTGGGTGTTTCCACCTTTTGATGAACGTTTAGACCTTGTTAGTCAGAAGGTGTGGGAGACTCCTGATGCCGTGGAACCAGTTCCCATAAGACCTCCAAAGAGAGATATTTTTTTTGTCCAAGGGCGTACGTGTTGATGCCATGGTGGTGTCGGCGGCCACTATGAAGTTGCTAGCAGAGACTTCATCTGTCCATCCGCCGAATAAGGAGTCTCGAATGATAGACAGATACGGGAAGCGTCATCTTTTCTTCAGTAGCATTTGCACTCTGATCGCTGAACTATCAACACATTTTACTAGGCTTCATAGAGATCTCCTTAAGGAGTTGGGAGATGCTCTACAAGGTACGTCTACTGAAGGAGTCCTTGACGAGGTGTCTGCTCAGTTGTCCACCTTAAATTCCATCGTGAGCTCCTCCATGAGGCTGATTTCTTATGCAGCTGACTGAGCGAGCAGGGCAGTGGGTTCAGGAATTTCCCTTAGGAGACGCTCCTGGATGCGCTTATGTAATTTTGCAGAGCCGTTCAAGTCTACCTTTACCAATGCCCCCATTGATGGTTCTTCATTGTTTGGACCTAAGGTAAAAGATACACTCACCAGGTGCGAGCAAAAAGGGAAAACGCTCTCTACTGTGGGAGTACGATGTTCTTCGTGTTTCACTGTTGCAGTCATTACATTTGGGTAATCTGCTGGCAGGTTGCCCTCAGTCAGCCTGATTAACAAAGTCTTGGGTCCTGCGTCGGTTGCTGTCTCTTCTTCCATGACGACAGGTTGTCAGGGGTATAAAACATGCAGCCGACGCCATTACATCAGTCTTTCTTGCCGCGCGGTGCCAGAAGCAGATTGCAAGTGCCGGTCGGCCGACTCCTGAAATTTTCGTTTTCGAGTTTTAGATCCGAAGTCTTCAACTAAAAAGCTCAGTACCCCGTTGGGGAAACTTTTTCTTGCCCCTTACCGATGTCAGTTAAAGCAGTGGTACTTAAAAAGTCTATGGAGTCAGCATTGTCACAGCCTGGAAACAATGATTCCTACCATACCTTGCCTGCAACTAGAGTTCCTATGGTGGGCAGAGGCCTGCCACCAAAACAAGGGACTGCCATTCACATCACCCCTTGCTGGCCAAGCCCTAACTACAGATGCATCAGACTATGCTTGGGGGGCACATCTGGCAGGGAAGTGCATTCAGGGCAAATGGAGCCCAAATCAAATGCACTTTCATATAAATCAAAAAGAAATGCTAGCTGTACAGAATGCACTGACAGCCTTCAAGGACTATCTTCATCCTGTGCAATTAATGATAAAGACAGACAACACCACGGTTATGTGGTACATAAACAAGCAGGAGGGTACACACTCCTACCCCCTTTGCAGACTAGCCAGGGCATTGTGGAACACGGCCTTGACCTATCAAGTACAACTACAAGCTCAATTCCTGCCAGGAAAGCTGACTACTCTGGCAGACGAACTAAGCAAAAATCTCATGGACCTACACGAATGGAAACTGGAACCACAGATTTTCAGCATGTTGACACGCAAATGGGGGAGCCCAGACATAGACCTTTTTGCCTCACCCCAGAACTTTCAGTTGGACAAATTTTGCACAAGAACTCATCACAAAAAAGCCTGGAAAGTGGATGCTCTATCCTTCAGCTGGAGAAACCTGTCAGCCTATGTCTTTCCCTCTCTGCCTCTGCTCTCCAAAGTTCTGCTAAATGTCAAACAGGACAAACCAAAAATGATTTTGATTGCTCCACACTGGCCTTGCCAGCACTGGTACCCACTCCTGCACAGTGTGTCACACCTTCCACTGTAGCACCTGCCTCAGACACCTTACTTTGTCTCAGCAAAACAACCAAATTCTGCATACTCGGCTCCAAACTTTGAATCTTGCAGCATGGCTAGTCACCTAAAGTCACCCTTAGCATCCCTCAGCAAACCTGTGATGGGCGTTATTTTGGAGGCAAGATGGCCTAGTACTAGAAAATCTTATGCTGACAAATGGAAAAGATTTTGTGCCTGGATTCAATCTCAAGGGTTAAGCACAGCAGTGCCCAACATTCTTCAGATTTTACAATACTTAACTGAGATGCTTCACAAGGGCCTGTCCTTTTCATCCATAAAAATCCATGCTTCAGCCATTTCAGCTCATTACAACACAGAACCTCCCCTCTTCTCTCATCCTTTGCTAAAGCAGTATCTCAGAAGGGCCAAAAACTTAAGACCACCCAGGAGAGCTCCAACCCCTGCCTGGGACCTCAATTTTGTATTGGAAAAGCTCACTCTCCCTCCTTTGGGACTTAAAATTTCTCTCCAGGAAAACCACTTTCCTTTTAGCAGTCACTTCAGCTAGAAGGATTTCTTAATTACAGGATCTTATGGCAGTGGAGCCTTTCATCATTTTTCATGCGGACAGGGTATCTTTCAGAACCAGTCCATCTTTCATGCCTAAGGTGGTATCCAGTGTGGCTTTTAATCAGACCATTCATTTGCCAACTTTCTTTCCCAATCCACAGAACAAGGGGGAGCAGATTCTGCATTCATTGGATGTACACAGACAACTTAGATTTTACTTAAACAGGACAAAATCTCAAAGAAAATCTGAACTACTGGTGGCATTTGCTGCAGGGATAGAGGGGAAGGCTATTTCAAAGCAAACCATTTCCAAATGGATAAGCCATTGCATTTGTTTCTGCTATATTCACCATGGTAAAACTATTCCCCAGGGGATCATATCCCATTCCACCAGGGCTGCATCTACTTCTACAGCCTTTCTCAGAGGTGTTCCTACCAGGGACATTCTAGAAGCTGCTACCTGGAGCTCCGTTCATACGTTTACCAAACATTACCATTTACCACTTTTCTCTAAATCCAGAGCTGGCTTTGCCACTGCTGTCCTGCAGGGCCTTATAGCTGGTCCTAATGCTGTATAATTCCCTCCACCCAACCATAGCTTTGGGAATCTACCCAAATATAATGACTGCAACAGTGAAACACGAAGAACATAGTACAGTTGTGTACACTTACCATAAATGTAGATGTTGGAGTGTATTCCCTGTTGCAGTCCTGGTTAACCTCCCTCCAGCCCCCTATTTTTCTCTGGCTATACCTCTACTTTCTTTCACTATGCTTAAAAGCCATTTTGGTGTATTTGCTTTTGGGATTGGAGGTATATTTTTTGTGTTTTTAATTTTATTTGCTCCCCATTCAGGGGGCACCTGACATCTGGGGCAAGAAAAACTGATGTAATGGTGTCGGCTGTATGTTTTATACCTCTTAACGACCTGACGTCATGGAAGAAGGGACAGCAACCGACGCAGGACCCAAGAATTTGTTAATCAGGCCGACTGAGGGCAACCTGCCAGCAGATTACCCAAACGTAATGACTGCAACAGTGAATACACTCGAACATCTACATTTATGGTAAGTGTACACAACTGTACTTTTTACCGTCTCCTCTAGACCATATCGTAAGGGTCAGAGGGTGGTGGTTCAAGAAGTCCCAGAGATTTTTCCCAGATGTACAGGGTGACTCCCCTTTCAGATGAGGAGGAGCAAATGGTAGACGTCACCCTAGAGGCAGGGGCGGCCCGCAAAACCAGGGAGGTTGCGATTCATTTTGAGGCTGTCTCTATCAGCGCTCCTGATGTGGGACCCGGCTGTGCTTCCCTGGAGCCAGTCAGGGGTTGCATTTCTTTGTATACAGAAGCCTGGCTAAACATCACCCAAGACAAATGGGTTCAAAGAATAATCACCAGAGGTTACTCCATACCCTTTTCTCTTCCACCCCACGCTCCCAGAAAGATCCCGGATGTTCCAACCAATCACAGGGATCAAGCAAGTGTAGAAGTGAAAAAGTTGCTCGCAAACGGAGTCATCCAAACTGTCCTTGCAGACCAGGTAGGATTCGGAACTTACTCCAGATTCTTTTTAGTACCAAAACGTACAGGGGACTGGAGGCCCATCTTGGACCTCAGCAAACTAAACAAATCCGTAAAGGCCAGGTTCCGGATGATGACACTGCAGTCTATACTCCCTCTGTTAGGGAAAGACAATTGGATGTGCTCCATAGATCTCCAAGATGCGTACTACCATATAAAAATGGACAGAGCGTCAAGGTGACACCTACGCTTCCGGCTGGGAGCCAGTCACTACCAATTGCTTGGCCCTTTGGTCTCACTACAGCCCCCAGGGTGTTTAAATGTATGGCATTAGTGACAGCTCACCTGAGATGTCTAAGATTCCAAGTGTTTCCGTACCTGAACGACTGGCTGCTGACCACCTCCACCATGCATCTACTCCTTCAAGCCAGAGATTCCACTATCCAGCTTTGTTCCCAGTTGGGACTCACAATAAGTTGGGAAAAGTCTGCCTTATTGCCCTCTCAATTTGTGACTTTTATAGGCACAGAAGTAGACACAGTCGTCATGTTAGCTCATCTACCTGCAGAAATAGCACCGAACCTCAGACAACAAGTTCTCGGTCTACTTCCTCTACAAAAAGTCAAGGCAAAGACGGTGCTGAAACTCTTAGGGATCATGGCCTCCACTATAATGTTAGTCCCTCTTGCCAGATTACATATGCAAATTCTTCAATGGCTTCTGTTGTCCCAGTGGTCCTTTCAGCAACTGCCTCCATCTTACCACGTTGTCATAACAGAGTCTTGCAAAAAGGACCTCCTTTGGTGGATCCAACCCGACCAAATAACAGCAGACACTCCATTCCTTCCTCGCCAACCCATTGCTACTGTGATCATGGATGCCTCACAAATAGGGGGGGGGGGCATTATCTAGGCAGGACTGTCCAAGGCACATGGTAAGATCAAGAGGCGCACCTGCATATCACTGTCCTAGAGATGAGGGCAATGTTTCTAGTGTTGCAAGCACTTCACGACTCTCTCCCTCTAGGGATGATAGCAGTCCAATCAGACAACATGTTGGTGGTATGATATCTCAAGGTGAAACCAGATCTTACCCCCTTTGTCGAGAGGCGATTCGTGTTTGGAAGTGGGCGATATCTTCCCAGCACTTTCTGGTGGCAATGCACATCCCAGGGACAACCAATGTGATAGCCGACAAACTCAGCCAGGCAATCTTGATGCCTCACGAGTGGTCTCTGAATCAGGAAATAGCGGATCAGATCTTCCGCAAATGGGGACGACCTTGCTGCGATCTCTTTGCCAGTCTGATCAACTCTAAATGCATCAGCTACTTTTCCCTTATCCCCCTTCCGGGGGAGTCGCACGGAGATGCACTTGTTCATGATTGGCCCCTGGGACTCCTTTATGCTTTCCCCCTTTTTCCTCTCGTATCCAAGGTGATTCAGAAATGCAAAGCATTGGGAAGCAAAATGATTCTCATCACTCCTTACTGACCTCGTCAAATTTGTTTCCCCTTTCTTGGGCCTCACCTACTAGACTATCCACGGACTCTGGGCCCAATGCCAGACCTCTTGACACGCGTCGTCAGGCTCCCTTCACCCCAGCCTCCACACCCTCAACCTGATAGTGTGGCTGCTCCACTTCCATCCCTATTCAGGCTTCGTGATTTTTCACCTGCTGTAAACCACATCCTCACATCATCACATAAACCTTCCACTCGGAAGTTATACATTAGCAAATGGAGAAGGTTTTCTATCTGGGCTGAAGGAAGGAATGTAGACCTTTACACTGCACCCATCTCAATGGTTTTAGAAATTTTGTCTGAACTTTTCCATCAGGGATCTGCTGCTGCGACAATTAAGGTCCAATTGGCAGCAATATCTAATTTTCATTTGGATCAACATAAGTTTAACCTGATGCCGCACAGATTGTGTAAAACCTTCCTTAAAGGTGCTACTTTGCTGAGACCCCCCCCCTTCAGGAACCGGTAGCTTCCTGGGATCTGAAGTTTGTCCTGTCCAAACTAACCTCACCACCTTTTGAACCTGTTCATTTGTGCCATCTGAAATTTTTGTCTTGGAAGACTCTGTTTCTAGTAGCCATCACATCAGTTAGACGAGTTTCAGAGCTACAAGCACCATCTATAAAGCCTCCTTACTTGATTTTCCACAGAGACAGAGTTTCTCTTCGTACAAATCCTTCCTTTATCCCTAAAGTTTGCTCTGACTCTAATTTGAACCAAACTATAGAATTATCGGTGTTTTTCCCCTATCATTCTAACGCAGCAGAATATAACAGTTAGATGTTCACAGGCAGTTACGGTTCTACCTCCACAGGACTAAGGAACTAAAGTCAGACCAATTGTTCATATCCTTTTCAGATTCTAGACTAGGTCTACCAGTCCCTAAATTGACTCTGTCAAATTGGATCTCGAGCTGTATTTTCTTTATTTACTCCTCCAATGGAAAGACACTACCGTTCAAGATTAAGGCTCATTCTACACGATCCCAGTCTACATCTGCTGCCTTCCAAGCCAGAGTTCCAATTGACACTATTTGTACAGAAGCAACTTGGGCTACCCCTCATACTTTTATCACTCATTACAAATTGGACTTGATCTCAAGGGGGGTAGAGCCTCCTTTGGTTCCACGGTACTCAGGAGTATTTTTCTGTGAGCCACCCAGGAATAAGGTGCTAGGGACGCTGTCCCATATGTAAGAATGAAGGCGAGATAGGACTACAGAACATAAAGAAGTTATGTACTCACCATAATGTTACATGTTTGTAGTCCATCTCACCTTTCATTCTTACGAACCCACCCACCTACCCCTATCCTGAAAGGATCTGGAGACAGGATAGTGCTACCTTGGTGGGGTGGAGACCTTTCATTATTGTTTGTTCTTTCTGGATTACCTTAGTTTTCCTTCTATCTATAGTTTAGCAGCAAACAAGATCTGGGGATTGTACTAGTGCACTATGGGATACCAACCTAGCCACGAGCCAACTAAGAGACTTTTGAGCTTTGTAATAGGTCGAGTTGGAGACGAGGATTGGCTCCAAACCCATATGTTAGAATGAAAGGCGAGATGGATTACAAACATGGAACGTTATGGTGAGTACATAACTTCTTTTTTTTTTAATGATTTATTGTATTTTTCTTGTATTATAATCATAAATGAGAATACATCTAAAACGTGTCAAGGTATCTGTATTAGGGTTTAGATTATTTACAACTGAGCGTTTTGTCGGAAAAAAATAGGTATAAGTGATGCTTGACTGTCTGTGGTGCTGGTTTACATTTTTTTAACGTTCTATTTATCTTTTAGTATAACCAGCTTTTGTCTACGTGGTGGAACTTATTGAGTTTACTACCTTTGCATTTCTTAAAGCTCCCATGTCACTTACTGCAATGAGAGTAGGGTTGTTTATTTCAAGGACATCAAGGTTTTTATCCCTGAATCAGACAATAGATGCCAGTATATGGAGTTACTAGGCAACTACTACCTTGCTCAGATGGAATGCATTACTTATTCCCCTTCACTGCCTTCAGTACAAGACCGACCCTGCCTTTAATAAGTAACCGTGTTAGATGCTGCATTCACATATCCCACTTATACTAAGTAGTTATGTCACAGCTCTGACATGCCTATGCACTTTTACACACAAACATATAGCCATTCTAGTCATGCACGTCATTAAGCTTGATTCATAAACCTGTATATAATATTCTTGTATCACTATCTTAACATAAGAGTTAAGTCATTGCATGCAAAACGTGTAACAAATGGTGCTTAATGCAAATCTAGTAACCCTTCTCCCTCCCCCATCAGCAACTCCATGATTATATCAATTAGTTTTCAGCACAGTCAAGATGCTGCAACTGCGAAGGATGGGTCCATTGCTAATGGGCTGTGAATGCTCATCAGGAAATTGTGCATACATTAACAAAAGAGTAGCGGACAGGCATTAATTGGCTGCTTAGCAACATTACTCAACAGCCCGAGTTAGGTGTCATTTTCCATTCGGTAATTCTGACAATACTATAACTTTAGTGTATTCTTCTTCCTTGTCAACAGCACTGCACAAGTATTACCTAGTTTTATATGTTGTTTGGTTAGAGGTTGCTATGGTACAATGTGGTCTTGGCCGCAGGGCCCAAACAAATATCTGTAATAACCTGATTTGATCCCAAGGTACTATTTTTATCTTTCTATTCAGACAGTATGCCGCGGTGGTGCAGCGGTAGCATTGTTGCCTCACAGCAAGAGGTTCTCCTGTTCGATTCTCGGCTGGAGTGCGGGGAGTGCCTTCTGTGCGGAGTCTGCATGTCCTCCCCGTGGTTGGGTGGCGTTCGAAAGACATGCGTAAGGGCATGCCTTCGTTGAAGGTTGAACGTCGAGCTGGCACCTCGGCGTTCGTGAAAATCTACTGCCAATCATTAGCAGACCGGAGTTCCGCTGTGGCGACCCCTAATCGGGAAAAGCTGAAAGACAAACAACAACAACATTCAGACAGTACAGCACAGCAATATCAAGTGCAGAAGACAACTTTTAAGACAAGTGTGCTGCATAACATAAAAGCTTGACGAACTTAAACTATTCTGGATATTTCTACTAATTCTGCAGACAGGAACTGTTTGAATTCAGCTTTGGATTGTAGCAGCAGTAGTATGAGATCCATCAGAATTTACTGTTATGTTGCGTGTGTAAACAACCATTTAATCATATTTAATTAAAAAAAAATCACATTATGGACTACTTGCTTCTGCTGCTTTGATTGCTATGAAAATGTTTATTGCTCATTGTATATATTTTGAGAAACCATTATTGATCAACTTCACATGCACCAGCAATCTGTCAGTTTCTACTCTGTCAACTGATTGTGCTACTTATGTTGGCCATGATTGTGCTAATACAGAATTAGTATGTTTGAGTGCATTTCACATAAAAAAAAATACTCTGGTTTTGGCCAATCACCCATGCAAAACCCAAATTTACCTGACACACACACACACACACACACACACACACACACACACACACACACACACACACACACACACACACACACACAAAACGTTATATAATCTGCCACATTGTAGGACAGTGGCAAAATATCATATTACCATAATTCCTCTGTCTGACTAAACAAGAAAACCACTACACAAAATTTACCCATGATTACCCATTATATTTCAGAAATCAATTGCTGCATTTTTTTATGCAGGTGTCTTGATCAGTATTTATGGAAAAAGATGCTTCCACCCTTTATAAACAGCAATACTTTTCTTGCACAAGTTAATACTGGCATTCATCATTTTGACAGGCAGAAGTCAGTGGCAGTGCATCTCCAACCTCTAAATCTGGACATGTGATCACTATACTAATACCTTTGTCATTTCCAACCAGTCACTTTAATGCTCCTACAGTCATGCAGTAATTATTGGATGTCCTTCTATGTCACTGTTACAGTATTCTTCACAGTAGGGATGTTCTGCCGAGGAGATCCCAACATCCGGCCAGTGTATCAAAGCCTTTGGATCTTGTATGTGCCATACATCACATGTATGCTTCCTTTTCAGGACATAGGACATAAAGGTGATATAAGTATGCAGTTACCCAGAACTAACTTGCCACCAGTCTGAATGCTGTCATTGCGTGTTGGTCTGAACGTCATTTTGCTGTGTTGAATGCCTAGTTGTCAGATAAGTGCCCCATTGCGGTCTTTTTTTCTTTTGGTCTTGTTCCTTTGTGGTTACCTAGAGTTCATGTCATCCAAGAAGGGAAAATGTCAGGGTGTGAGGTAGATTCCCCATAAGGATCATCATGAATAGTGTTTTGTTTTTGTCTGGGTGCTTCCCACGACCATATGCCCTGTAGCATTTGTAAAGTGTTTGTGCCTAAGATTCTTAGAAGTCAGTTGTATTCCCTAGCCATCTTTCTTGAGATCCATAGGCTTAAACTGTTAGCCCAGGGTGGCATGGTAGAATCTTCTAACTCCGAGCTACCATTAAGTAAGAAGGTGGCCAAGAAATTTCAGCTGGATTCTTTGGCTCTGCAGCCTCCACTGAACATTTTTCTAAAAGCAGATAACTCTGTAGGCCGTCTTGTGTCCACTTCGGATTCCTCTAACTTGATCCCATCAGAGGCCAGAATGGATCCTTCCTTTCACATGTCCTCTGAGGCTTTGCAGAAGTCTGCACCGGATGTCAAAGGGGAGCTGTGGTTGATCATCTCAGAGGGCCCTAGGAGGAGTCCACAGATTCTGGTTAGAGAAGAGGTTCTGGGTACTATTACTGAACGTCAAGAGTTGGAACCCCCAGTGTTTGCTAGGGAAGATGTCCCTCCCAAGTAAAAGCAGAAGAGTAAGCATACTTCTGCCTGCCCTTCAGATCCTCAGAGGGAGTGGCAGGGGTTTACTCAGGGTCTGTTTAATGCCTTAATGGCCCTGAAGCCTCCCCAAGTGGTTTCTATGCCTACTCCCCCTTGGAATTCTACTCCTTCCAAACAGGCTAGGGAACCGGAGTCCTCAGATGAGGATTCAGAATCTGATGTGGGGTCCTTGTCTTAATTTTCCCAGATGCCCTCACGTTTCGCTTATGGTTCTAATGAAGAAGAGTCTGTTAGTCACGAGTGTCATTTTGAGCAATTGTTTTTTGGGACACTGTAGCTAGAATGATGAAATACTTTAAGTGGGATTCTTCTTAATTGTCTGATATCCAGAAAAGTTGTTATGAGCTTCTTCTGATGGACACTCCTAAACCTTCTGCAGTACCTCCTGTGCTGGTTGCTTTGTTCGACACCTTTTTAGTGTTCTTCTAAGTTTCCTGATTTTCACCTTCCTGCTTTAAAGAAACCTGACAGGTTCTATAAGGTTTCTGAGGATTGTCAATTCTTATTTAAGTGTCCTTCTGCTGACTTTGCTGTGGTGTCAGTCTCCTCTGAAAAGCCTTCTAAACTTTTGCCCTCTTCCAAACTTCTGCCTTCAGAAAAGGATAGGGCAGTGGAGAGAATTGGTAAGAAGGTTTATGCTGCTGCTACTTTGGCCTTTCGAGGCATCAATTACCAGACCCATATGAACAGATATGCCCTGGCCTGTCCGGTTCTTGCCAACCTCCCTGATTCTGAAGCAAAATTTTTTGCTGTTTCTATTTTGGGTTCTACCTCTCAGGTGATTCATCACTTTTTCAAGTGTAACCAAGATGCTGCTGATGCGTCTTTCAGAGCCGCTGCCTTTGGGCCTGTCATGAGGCGTTATTCTTGGCTTTGCTTGGAGTCATTACCTGAAGACATTAAGGCCAAGTTGCTGGATGCTCCTTTGGATAATAAAAATCTATTTGGGACTGCTGCTGTGTTTTAGTCTGTTCAAGAAAAAAGGTGAAGCTTTACAAGCGTTTAAACCTATTTTTGTCTCCTATCCCTACGTTCCAGAAGAATTATCCCACTTGATCTGTTTTTGTTCACAGGCAGCCTCATCAAGCCACTTAAGGCAAGAAAGAGTGGTAGGTGATCCCCACCTGATAGGTCTTCTCTGGCTTCTGTGTCCCAGAAGCCTCCTTTATCTGACCAGCCTGCTTCTCTTTGACAGTTTACACCCCCCCCAATCCCCCCACCCCTTGGCCCAGCTTCCCTTGTCTCTTCAGCTCTCCCTCTCTTTTAAATTGGCATCTCATCACCTTGGATTCTTGAGTTCTATCTGTCATCCATTAGGGTTACTTTATGGTGTGGAAGTCTGTCCCTCCTTTTTCAGAGATTCCCCAACCTCCTCTGGAACAAGTTCCTTATTTCTCAGAGATTCTTGGTGGACCAGGAAAGTATTCAACGTGTCCCTCCTTCCCAAGTAGGAAAGGAATTTTACTCCAGGATGTTCCTGTTTCCTTAAAAGGAGGGCACTTGGAGACATATTCTTGAGCTGTCTTTGCTCAGCACCTTTCTTAAGATTCCTTCTTTTTGCATGCTTACTCTTCAAACCCTGTTTCCTGCTTTAATACGTTGGGCTTTTCTTGTGTACTTAGATCTGAAATGTGCTCAACGTCATATTCCTATTTACCCTCTTTTCAGGAGGTTTTTATGTTTGTCTGATTCTTCATTTTTCAGATGTTCTTCATGATGTTCTTCGTGTTTCACTGTTGCAGTCATTACAATTGCTACCCTCAGTCGGCCTGAATTCCAAAGTCTAGGTCCGGCGTCAGTTGCTGTCGCCTCTTCCCTGACGTCAGTGCGCCAGGGGTATAAAAGTTGCAGCCGACGCCATTTTCTTCAGTTTTTCTTGCCGCGCGGTGCCCGAAGCAAAAGCAGTTCGCAAGAGCCGGTCGGCCGACTCCTGAGATTTTCATGTTCGAATTTCAGATCCGAAGTCTTCATTAAAAGCTAAGTACCCTGTTGAGGAAACTTTTTTCTTGCTCCAGACCGATGTCAGAAAAAGTTAATAATTGTATTTCTTGTGGGAAGCAAATACCTCATAAGGACTTTCATTCTTACTGTATTCCTTGCCTAGACCCTGACCACGACATTGCTAGTTGTCGGTTTTGTGCTAGATTTAACCAACGCACTATTAAGCGTCAGTACGATTTTGCATTTCACTATTTTGGCAGAAGATTTAACTATACAATGTCATCGGATAGCCATCCGACTACCAGAATTCACAAGAAACGCAAAGAAAAGGACAGGTATCCGAGGTCCAAAACAGATGACGAGGCTTCTTCTAAGCCAGTCACCGGTTCTCAGTGAAGCGCCTTTGCAGCCCCTGACGACCGCTACTTTAGACTCGCAGGCCGCTACTGACACCCACGTGGGGTCAGCCAGGCCGCTGGAAGCTCAAGGTATTGGACCATCGGAAACTATTCCCTCAGATGGGTCTGGAGCCGTTGAGCAGGCATCGGCTTCTGAGGGTGTTTTCAGACCTACTCAATTATATGTTAAAGCGACTTCAGCTTCAAAGACTAAAGCACCTTTAAAGACAAAGAAACAAGTACAACAGCCTCATGGACAGGCCTCCATGCCTAAAAAACAGATGCTCAAAATGGCCGAAGACCTAATTACTTTGATCAGGGGTTCCCATCCCCTTCCTGATAAGAGGCCTAGGCAAGAGACAGAATATGAATCTTCAGATTAGGTTTCCATTTCATCTGATTCCTCTTCTGATCAGGAATACTCTCTTCCTCCCTATAAGGATTCTGATGCTGAAGAATCTATCCCTTCAGCCTCTCCTCCTGAGGATTATTCTTTTGGGGAAACTTTACATACCATGAGGGAGCATTTCCACTGGGAGAGCCAAGATTATTCAGAATCTAAGAAAAGGCTCAGAGACTTCCTTTTACTACCACAACACAGGCCCCTAGCTGTTCCACCTGTTAGACATTGTAGATGATGTCTTTTCAGAGTCCAGTCTGACCCCTGACTCCTTACCTCCAGCTCCTGTTAAGCCAGACAGGTACTACAGGGTTCCTGACTCTCATAAATTCCTTTTCAAAAACCCTGCTGCTGACCCAGAAACTATCTCTCCGGGTCCCAAAGGGGTCAAGGCTTCCACTGCAAAAAACCCTACTCCCTCTGACAGGGATTCTAGGGCACTGGACAGATGGGGATAAAAGATTTACACTTCTGCTACCTTGGCTATAAGGGCTTTAAATTGTCAGTTTCATATGCACAAATATCAGCAATATTATTATGTCACTGCTTAAACAGAAAATGTTGATAAATTCTGAATGTGCAGAAAACAAAGAAATGCAGGATTTATTGCATGCAGCTGAACAAATTGGAAAGCATACTTTGCAATGTGGTTTTGATTCTCTGGAGGCCTCCTGCAGGGCCACAGTTATGGGTTCTGTCATTAGGAGGCATGCTTGGTTAAATGAACAAAATCTACCTGATCATGTTAAAGCAAAATTATTAGATGCTCCATTACAGCATGATGCTTTGTTTGGTGTTAAAGCAGAAGAGGTGTTGAAGAAAATGGAGGACAAAGCTAAATCTATGCAAACAGTCAAGGATTTCTTACAGGTACAGCCACCAAGATTTAGCAGACACTGGCCTACAAAGAATTGGTCCTTTCCAGTGTCAGACAGGCCACAAAGGGCCAGATGCAGATGCCCTAAAGGCAGATCCCAGCCCCAAGGTACATACAGGTCTAAACAATGGGGTACTTCTACCTCCAAAACTGGAGAAGACAAATCACAGCCATACAGGAAACAGTCCCAATGACTTCCCCCTGCCTGCGCCAAGCACTTATCTTCTGGCAGCACCTTTAGGGGGAAAACTAGCACTTTTTCTCAAAATTGGCACATAATAACCCAGGACAAATGGGTCTTAAACATAGTGTCACAAGGCTACAAGTTTCACTTCCATACCCTGCCAAGGGCAAACGGTTGGCCAGACCTGCCAAAACATCAATGGGTAGAGGCACAAAAACAAGTCTCATCCCTCATGGACATGAGGGCCATTCAGCAAGTACCAGAACAAGAGCAGGGACAAGGATTGTATTCAAGACTGTTCTTGGTACCCAGAAAGGACAAAGCCTGGAGACCAATACTGGACCTATCTATTCTAAACACATCTGGATATTCCAAAATTCAAAATGTTGACTCTACAGCAGCTTCTGCCTATGTTGGGCAAGAAGGCTTGTCTTGTGACTTTAGATCTAAAATAGGCATACCTGCATGTCCCAATCAGACAAACATGCAGAAGATACCTCAGATTCAAAGCTGGCTCAATGCACTACCAATTCTCTGCACTGCCCTTTGTGAAGACCCTGGGCGCAGTAGATAAGCCAAAGTGCCTGGCACCAGTAATTGCATACTGCAGACAAAGAGGAATACAAATATATCCTTACTTGGACGACTGCCTCATTCAAGCAGAGAACAAGGACATTCTTCTACAGCATCTGGCGTTTGTAAAGAGATTACTACCATGCCTAGGTTACACAGTCAATGAACAGAAATCAAAACTAGTACCCTCTCGAGAGATAATATTCCTGGGTGCAAGCTTAAATACAACTGCCCAGATGGCTTATCTCACGCCAGACAAACAAAGGCAACTGACTACCTATTTCAAACTGTTGGCAACAGAGGTCCAGTTAACTGCAAGAAAAATTCTGCAGGCTTTGGGCTTCATGGCATCCTGCATTCTACTAATTCCATATGCAAGACTGCATATGAGGAAACTTCAATGGTACCTAAAAAGTGTTTGGACTCAACATTGCCACAGCCTGGAAACAATAGTTACTCTCATTCCCTGCTTGCAACAGAAGTTTCGATGGTGGGCAAAGGCCTATCACCAGAACAAGGGACAGCTATTCACTCTACCCACAGCCACACAGACATTAACAACGGATGCATCGGATTATGCCTGGGGAGCCCACATGGCAGGAAGATGTATTCAAGGCACATGGGCCACAAACCAAATGCATCTACATACAATCAAAAAAAGATGCTAGCTGTTCAAAATGCCCTGACAGCCTTCAAGGACCTACTTCATCCAGGACAACTACTGTTAGACGGACAGTACCACAGTCATGTGGTATATAAACAAGCAGGGAGGCACTCATTCTTACCCCCTTTGCAGACTAGCCATGACTTTGTGGGACACAGCATTGACTTACCAAGTACATCTGCAGGCATAATTCCTGCCAGGAAAAATAAATACTCTGGCAGACAAACTAAGCAGAAACCTCATGGATCCCCACGAGTGGAAATTGGATCTACAAGTCTTCAGCATGGTAACAAGGAAATGTGGATGCCCTCATAACTGCCAACTAAAGAAATTCTGCACAAGGACTTATTACAGACAAGCATGGAAAGTGGATGCCCTATCTTTCAGCTGGAAAAACTTAACAGTATATGCCTTTCCTCCTCTGCCTCTCCTTCCCAAAGTACTCCTAAAGGTCAGACAGGAGAAGCAAAAAATGATACTGATTGCCACAGACTGGCCACGCCAGTACTGGTATCCAATCCTAAGGAACTTGTCTTAATGCCCAGCCTGGACCTTACCTCAAGTGCCTCATCTACTGTCCCAGCAGAACAATCAGATCCTGCACAGCCAACTCAAGACCGTAAACCTGGCAGCATGGCGGATAATGTAGTCATACAAAACACACCTCTTTCTAAAGCGGTGATGGATGTCATTTTGGAGGCCAGGAGGCCTAGTACTAGAAAATTCTATGCTGGAAAATGGAAGAGATTCTGTGCTTGGAACCAGGCACAAGGAACTGACACAGCTGTACCAAATATTCCTCAGATTTTGCAATATTTGACTGAGATGCTGGACAAAGGCCTATTCTTTTCATCTATAAAAATTCATGCCTCTGCCATTTCGGCTCATTACAATACAGAGCCACCAATCTTTTCTCATCCCTTATTAAGGCAGCACCTCAGAGGGGCCAAAAATTTAAGGCCTCCAAGGAGATCACCAATACCTGCATGGGACCTCAATTTTGTCTTGGAAAAACTCACCCTGCCTCCTTTTGAGCCAGCCGCTACAGCTGATATACAATTTTTATCTTGGAAAACAGCTCTGCTCCTAGTAATAACTTCTGCAAGACGAGTCTCAGAGCTACAGGCACTCATGGCTGTGGAACCTTTTATCATTTTTTATCCAGACAGGGTTTCTCTGAGGACAAACCCGACATTTATGCCTAAGGTAGTGCCCAGTGTGGCCCTTAGCCAAACTATTCATTAGCCTACCTTTTATCCAAACCCACAGAATAAGGGGGAGAGAATTCTGCATTCTTTGGACATAGACAGCTATGCTTCTATTTGAACAGAACCAAAGCTTTCAGAAAGACAGAGCAATTACTAGTGGCATATGCTGCAGGATCACAAGGAAAGGCTATCTCAAAGCAGACTGTTTCAAAGTGGATAGGCCACTACATTCGTTTCTGCTTTTCACAGCATGGCAAGCCAGTACCTAAGGGCATTAGGCCACATTCAATCAGAGCAGCAGCCACTTCAGCAGCCTTCCTCAGGGGAGTACCAACCAAAGACATTTTAGAGGCTGCTACTTGGAGTTGAGTGCACACCTTCACAAAGCACCATCACTTACCACTCTACGTCCAGGGCAGGCTTTGCCACTACAGTTCTGCACGGCCTAATAGCAGCTCCTAATACTATTTAGCTCCAGCCTCCCAACCTTAGCTTTGGGATTCAACCCAATTGTAATGACTGCAGCAGTGAAACACGAAGAACATAGTACAGTTGTGTACACTTACCATAAATGTAGATGTTCGAGTGTATTCACTGTTGCAGTCCAGGTTACCCACCCGCCATCCCCCATTTCTTTGCTGGAACTTATCTGTACTCTCTATTCTATACAACCTTTGTGGTGTATTTGCTTGTAGATGAAGGCAAAAATATTTACTTTGGTGCATGCATGTTTTATTGACATATTTTTAGCGTACCCTTTTGGGGACACCTGACATTTGGGGCAAGAAAAACTGAAGAAAATGGCATTGGCTGCAACTTTAATACCCCTGGCACACTGACGTCAGGGAAGAGGCGACAGCAACTGACGCCAGACCTAGACTTTGGAATTCAGGCCGACTGTGGGTAGCCTGCCAGCAGTATAACCCAATTGTAATGACTGCAACAGTGAATACACTCGAACATCTACATTTATGGTAAGTGTACACAACTGTACTTTTCACTGTTGCAGTCATCACACTTGGGTATCTGCCTGCAGGTAGCCCTCGGTTGGCCCAAATATTAAAGTCTTAGTATTTCTGCGTCGGATGCTGTCACTTTTTCCATGACGTCCGGTCGCTAGGGGGTATAAAACAGGCTGCTGTCACCATTACATCAGTCTTTCTTGCTGAGGAGGAGCCCGAAGCAGAAGCAGTTTGCAAGTGTCGGTCGGCCGCTACCTGAAATTTTTGTTTTCGAGTTGATAATCCTGAAGTTTTCTAATGCTAAGTTACCCCATTAGGGATCCTTTTTTCTTGCTTTAACAGATGTCAGAAAAAGTTAACAATTGTCTTGCCTGTGGAAAGCAAATACCTCATAGAGATTTTCATTCTTACTGCGTCACCTGTTTAGGCCCAGAACACGACATCCCTCGCTGTCGGTTTTGTGCCTTGTTTAATGCCCGAACCATTCATGTTCGAGCTATTTTTGTCGCTAAATTCTTTCACTGTTGTTCTCCGTATTTGCAATGGCTTCGATAAGCCATCCGACTACCGATCTTCCAAAACAACCTAAATGTAGAGAGACAGATCACATATGTCCAAAACTGCCGACAGCACTTCTGTTAAGCTAGTTACCAGTCCGCTGTTTCTCAGTGAGTCGCCTTTGCAGTCCCTGATGCCCGCCTCTATGGATTTGCAGGCCTCTGCTGAGACCCGTTCGGAGTCCGGTATGCCACAAGATGCTTCTTTGACTATGGGACCAGCGGATGTTTCTACCTTGGATGGGTCCGGAGCTGCTGTGTAGGCGCCGGCTTCTGAGGGTGTATTCCATCCTACCGATGTTTGAATCAAACCAACAACTTTATTTTTAGCTAAAACTACAGAGTTTCTTAGGCCCAGAGTATGCACTACGCCTAGAAACCAGATGAGCAAAGCGCATGCTCAAGCTCCCATGCCACAAAAACAAATGCTTAGAATGGCTGAAGACCTTATTACACTAATTAGGGGAAGCCAGCCTTCCCCGGCTAAGAGACAAAGAATTGAAGTTCCTTCTGGTTCTACAGACCAGGAGTCCGATGACTCTGACCCTTCTGATTATCAGGATATGCCCTTATCAGCTTATGAGGATTCAGATGCAGAGGAATCCGTTTACTCTGCCTCCCCTCCAGAGGATTTTTTGGTGAAACCTTGCATACTTTGAGAGCATTTCCACTGGGAATGCCAAGATTACCCTCAGTCCAAAAAGAGAGACTGAGGTTTTTTAGAGTTGCCTCAGCACAGGCCTCTAGCTGCACCTCCTGTCTTGGTTGTTGTAGATGATGTTTTTATGGAATCCAATCTTACTTCAGACACATTACCCCCGGCCCCTAGGAAACCTGACAGGTACTACAGAGTACCTGATTCCCACAAGTTTCTTTTCAAGAGTCCTACTGCTGATCCAGAGATCATTTCCCAGGGACCTAAAGGTATTAAGGCTACTACATCCAAAAATCCTACCCCTTCGGACAGGGATTCCAGAGCTTTAGACAGATGGAGTAAGAAGGTATATACCTCTGCAACTCCTGCTATCCAGCGCATTAAATTGCCAGTTTCACATGCTGAAGTTCCAGCACCATATTATGGAACGAACTAAACAAAAAATGGCATTTCCAGATTGTGCAGAAAATAAAGATTTACAAGAGCTAATGCTTTCTGCAAACCAAGTTAGTAACCATACTTTGCAGTGTGGTTTTGATGCCTTAAAAGCATCTTGCAGGGCTGCAGTCATTGGTTCTGTACTGAGAAGGCATGCTTGGCTGAAGGAGCAAACCTTGCCAGATCATGCCAAATCCAGATTACTAGACGCTGCTTTAAATAAGGACTGTTTGGCACCAAAGCAGAAGTTGTTCTAAAAAGATGGAAGAAAAAGCTAAATCTATGCAGACTGTTAAAGAATTCTTACAAGTGCAACCACCTAGAATTCAGTAGGCATTGCCCTTCAAAACACTGGTCCTTTCCAACCCCTTCCAGGCCTTCCCAGACAAGACCCAGGGGAAACAGGCCACCCAGACTACAGTGTCAGGGTATGCAGAGATCTAAGAAATGGAGTGCCCCCATCCCAAAAACATGGAGTGGTAAGCAACCCCCCCATGACTTCTCAGTTCTACTTCCCAGCCCTGCCCAACTGCTTGTGCACCTAGGAGGAAAACTTGCCCTTCATGCAAAAATCTGGATGCCCATCACTCAGGACCGATGGGTCCTCAACATTGTATCCCCAGGGGTACAAATTCTACTTCCATTCACCAATCCAGTGGGCAGAGGCTCAAAAGCAAGTACTTTCCGTGCTCAATATCAGAGCTATTCAACCTGTTCCAGTAGAACAAAGGGGTCAGAGCATCTACTCCAGACTTTTCCTGGTGCCCAGAAAAGAGGGCTGTTGGCAGCCGATCCTGGATCTTTCAATTCTCAACACCTTTCTGGTGGTCCCAAAATTCAAGATGCTTACCCTGCAACAACTTCTCCCTATGCTTGCCAGAGATGCCTGGTTAGTCACTCTAGACTTAAAAGAAGCTTATCTGCACATCCCCATAAGGGAGTCATGCAGGAAATATCTATGTTTCAGGGCAGGATCTATGCACCATCAGTTCTCTGCGCTTCCCTTTGGCTTATCTGTTGCACCCAGAGTATTCACAAAATGCCTGGCTCCAGCCATTGCATATTGCAGGCAGAGAAATATCCAAATTTACCCATACTTGGACGACTGCCTGATTCCGGTGGACAGTCAGGTATTGCTGCTTCAGCACCTGGCATTTGTAAAAATCCTTCTCACTTCATTGGGGTACACCATCAACGAAAACAAATCTCAACTAGTACCCAGTCAAAAGATTGTATTCCTGGAAGCAAGCTTGGACACAACTTCTCAGATGGCATTTCTCTCTCCAGAAAAACAGGTCTATCTGACAGATTACTTCAAACATATGGCCACCAGAACCCAGGTATCTGCAGGCCCTAGGGTTCATGGCCTCATGTATTCTACTAATTCCATATGCAAGACTTCATATGAGGAAACTTCAGTGGTACTTAAAAAGTCTTTGGTGCTAGCATTCTCAGGACCTGGAAACAGTCATTCCTATCATACCTTGTCTAAGGACAGAGTTATTCTGGTGGGCAGAAGCATGCAACCACAACAAGGGATTGCATTTCACTCAACCCCATGTTGCCCAAACCCTGACAACAGATGGATCAAACTATGCATGGGGGGCTCACATGACAGGCAAATGCATTCAGGGTCACTGGAGCCCAAGGCAGATTCTCCTGTAAACAAATCAAAAAGAGATGCTAGCTGTACAGAATGCTCTGACAGCTTTCAAATACCTAATCCTTCCAGGACAACTGCTGATAAAAACAGACAACACCACAGTTATGTGGTACATAAACAAGCAGGGGGGAACCCATTCTTACCCGCTCTGCAGGTTAGCCATGACCCTGTGGAACACAGCCTTAAACAACCAAGTCCATCTACAAGCTCAATTCATGCCATGTAAACAAAATTCACTGGCAGACGACTTAAGCAGAAATCACCTAGACCCACACGAGTGGAAATTGGAGCCCAACACCTTCAACCTTCTGATCCAGAGGTGGGGACACCAGAGGTGGATCTCTTTGCCTCCCGAGAACCACAAGTTAAGCAAATACTGCACCAGGAACCTTCACAGCAGGGCCTAGAAGGTGGATGCCCTGTCCTTTAAATGGGAAAACCTCTCAGTCTATGTTTTTCCCCCTCTGCCCCTTCTCTCGTGTACTATTCATGATAAAACAAGACAGGCCAAGGGCAGTTCTGATTGCCCCAGACTGGCCACGCCAGCACTGGTACCCACTCCTCTGCAGCCTGACAGTGGTGCCACCCTGGCACCTACACCAGACTCCTACCCTGCTGTCTCAGCAGGAGGGACAGATTTTGCATCCACAATTGCAAACCCTAAAACCTGCAGCTTGGCTTTTATCCCTTTAATATCCCACCAGCAACCCTCCGCAAACAGGTGCTGGATGGCCTAGTACTAGTAAATCCTATGCTGAAAAGTGGAAATGATATTGTTCTTGGACTCAGTCTAAAGGAAAGGACACAGCAGTGCCCCTCCTTACCCTCTAATCCTGGATTACCTAGCAGAGCTACTCCACAGAGGCCTATCCTTCTCCTCCATTAAGATTCTTGCCTCTGCCATCTCGGCTCATTATAATAGAGCCTCTATTTTCTCACCCGCTCATCAAACAGTTCCTGCGAGGGGCTAAGGCTAACAACTTAAGGCTCCTAAGGAGGGCACCCAGCCCTGCCTGGGACCTTAACTTTTGTACTGGAAAAGCTCACGCTTCCACCTTTAGAACCTGCTGCATCAGCAAAGTTAAAATTCCTCTCTTGGAAAACAGCCTTACTTTTAGCCATAACTTCAGCTAGAAGAGTGTCAGTTACAGGCACTCACGGCTGTGGAACCCTTCATTATTTTCCATGCGGACAGGGTTTCCCTCAGGACTAATCCATACTTTATGCCTAAGGTGGTGTCCATTGTGGTTCTGAACCAATCCATCCACTTACCAACCTTCTTCCCTAACCCTCAGAATAAAGGGGAAAGGATACTGCACTCTTTGGACTTGCACAGACAGCTCAGGTTCTACCTTGATAGGACTAAGCCTTTCAAAAAATCTGACCAGCTGCTAGTCAGCTTTGCTTCAGGGGCAGACGATAAGGCCATTTCAAAACAAACTATTTCCAAATGGATAGCACACTGCATCCATTTCTGCTACAAGCACTATGAAAACCCAACCCCTCAGGGGGTCAGTACACATTCCACTAGGGCTACTTCTACCTCTACAGCATTTCTCAGGGGAGTCCCTACTAGGGGCATTCTGGAAGCTGCAACCTGGAGTTCTGTACACACCTTCATCACGCACTGCCACTTCCCTATCTATTCCAAATCCAGGGCTGGATTTGCTAGAGCAGTTTTGCAAGGCCTACTAGCCACCCCTAACACTTCTTGACTGCTTCCACCCTTCCTAAGCTTTGGGAATCAACCCAAGTGTGATGACTGCAACATTGAAACATGAAGAACATAGTACAGATGTTTTTCGTGTTTCATTGTTGCAGTCATTACATTTGGGTAATCTGCTGGCAGGTTGCCCTCAGTTGGCCTGAATTCCAAAGTCTTGGGTCCTGCTTCGGTTACTGTCTTCTCTTCCATGACATCAGGTCGTCAGGGGTACAAAATATGTAGCCGACGCCATTTTCTTCAGTCTTTCATGCTGTGTGGTGCCCGAAGCAGAAGCATTTCGCAAGTGCCGGTCGTCCGATTACTGAAATATTCGAGTTTGAGTTTCAGAACCGAAGTCTTCACTAAAGCTAAGTACCCCATTGGGGAAACTTTTTTCTTGCTTTCTATCGATGTCAGAAAAAGTTAATAATTGTATTACTTGTGGGAAGCAAATACCTCATAAGGATTTCCATTTATACTGTATTCCTTGCCTAGGCCCTGATCACAACGTGCCTGGCTGTCGGTTTTGTGCTAGATTTAACCAACGCACTATTAAGCGTCAGTATATTTTTGCATCTAAGTATTTTGGAAACAGATTTAACTACCCAGAAATGTCGTCGGATAGCAATCAGACTATCGGAGTACATAAAAAAACGCAAAGAAAAAGACAGAGAAAGGCAGTCGAGATCCAAAACCGACGAGGAAGCTTCTCCTAAGCCAGTCGCTGGTTCGCCGGTACTCAGTGAGGTGCTTTTGCAGCCCCTGATACCCGCTACCTTCAAGTCGCAGGCTTCTACCGACACCCATGTGGAGTCCAGCATGCCGCAAGATTCTCAAGGTATTGGACCGACGGATGCATCTCCTTCGGATGGGTCTAGAGCCGCTGAGCAGGCACTGGCTTCTGAGGGTGTATTCAGACCTCAACATTTTTATATCAAACCGAAAGCTGCAAAACCAAAGGCAAAGACACCTTCTAAAACTATAAAAAACTGACGCCTGAGCCATGTGCACAGGCCTCTATGCCTAAAAACAGATGATCAAAATGGCTGAAGACCTTATTATCTTGATCTGGGTACCCACCCCCTTCCAGATAAGAGGCCTAGGCAAGACACTGACTATGAATCTTCAGATCGGGTTTCTATTTCTTCTGATTCCTCTTTTGATCAGGAATTATCTTTACCTCCCTATGAGGATTCTGATGCTGAGGAGTCTATTCCATCTGCATCTCTTCCTGAGGCTTATTCATTTGGCGAAACCTTGCATACTTTGAGGGAGCATTTTCACTGGGAGAGTCGACTTCTCAGAATCAAAAAAGAGGCTCGGGGATTTCCTTCTCCCTCAGCACAAGCCTCTAGCCATTCTCCCTGTTTTAGACATTGTGGATGATGTGTTTTCAGAGTCAAGCCTGACCCCTGACTCCTTACCTCCGGCTCCCAGTAAGCCTAACCGGTATTACAGGGTCCCCTGACTCTCATACATTTTTATTTAGAAACCATGCTGCTGATCCTGAAACTATTTCACAGGGTCCAAAGGGAGTTAAGGCCTCAACAGCAAAACCCCCTACCCCCTCCGACAGAGATTCAAGGGCACTGGACAGATGGAGAAAAAAAGGTTTATACATCTGCGACCTTGGCAATCAGGGCCTTAAACTGTCAATTTCATATGCTTAAGTACCAACAACATGCTATGGGATTGCTGAAACAGAAAATGATGTTGATTTCAGAATGTGCAGAAAATAAGGAATTGCAGGAATTATTGCATGCAGCTGAACAAGTTGGAAAGCATATTTTGCAATGTGGTTTTGATTCTTTAGAGGCCTCCTGCAGGGCCTCAGTTACTGGATCTGTGATTAGGAGGCATGTCTGGTTAAAGGAACAAAATTTGCCTAATCGTGTTAAAGCTAAATTGCTAGATGCACCTTTACAGCATGATTCTCTGTTTGGTATTAAGGCAGAAGAGGTTTTAAAGAAAATGCAAGACAAAGCTAAGTCTATGCAAACTGTTGAAGATTTCTTACAAGTGCAGCCATGTAGATTCAGTAGACACTGGCCTACAAAAAATTGGTCCTGTCTCAGACAGAGCTCAAAGGGGCAAATCCAGACGCCCTGAGGGTTCCAGGTACCAGGTTCAAGACTCATACAGGTCAAAGCAATGGGGTGCATCCACCTCCAAATCTGGAGGAGATAAAGCGCAAACCTACAGAAAGCAATCCCAATGACTTCCCTCTGCCTACACCAAGCACTTATCTTTTGGTAGCACCCATAGGGGGAAAATTAGCACATTTTGCTCAAAACTGGCAGTTAATAACCCAGGACAAGTGGGTACTAAACATTGTATCACAGGGATACAGATTCCATTTCCACACTCTGCCAATGACATATGGTTGGCCAGATCTGCCAAAAAATCAGTGGGCAGAGGCTGAAACAGGTTACGTCCCTCATGGATATGGGGGCCATTCAGACAGTACCAGGACTGGAAAAAGACCAGGTTTTTATTTGACTGTTCTTGGTACCCAGAAAGGACAAGGCCTGGCGGCCAATACTGGATTTATCAATTTTGAACACATACCTGGACATCCCAAAATTCAAAATGCTCACTTTGCAACAGCTTCTGCCCATGCTGGGCAAGAATGCTTTGCTGATGACTTTAGACCTAAAAGAGATATACCTGCATGTCCCAATAAGACAGTCGTGCAGAAGATACCTCAGATTCAAGGCTGGCTTAATGCATTACCAATTCTCTGCACTGCACTTTGGCTTATCTGCTGCACCCAGGGTCTTTACAAAGTGCCTGGTACCAGTAATTGCATTTTGCAGACAAAGAAGTATTCAAATATATCCTTACTTGGACGACTGTCTCATTCAAGCAGAGAACAAGGACACTCTTCTACGACACCTGGCATTTGTAAAAAGGCTTCTAACATGCCTAGGGTACACAATAAACAAAAAGAAATCACAACTGGTACCCTCTCAAAAGATAACATTCCTGGGTGCAAGCTTGAATACAACTGCCCAGATGGCTTACCTCACGCCAGACAAACAAAGGCAACTGACTACTTCAATCTGATGGCAACAAAATCCCAGTCTAAATGTAGATGTTCAAGTGTATTCTCTGTTGCAGTCCTGTATGTCCTTTGTGTTTCACTGTTGCAGTAATAACATTTGGGTAATCTGCTGGCAGGTTGCCCTCAGTCAACCTGATTAACAAAGTCTTGGGTCCTGCGTCGGTTGCTGTCCCTTCTTCCGTGTCGTCAGGGGTATAAAACATGCAGCCGATGCCATTACATCAGTCTTTTTTGCCACGCAGTGCCCGAAGCAGAAGCACTTAGCAAGTGCCGGTCGGCCGACTCCTGAAATTTTCATTTTCGAGTTTCAGAATCGAAGTCTTCAACTAAAAGCTGAGTACCCCATTGGGGAAACTTTTTCTTGCTCCTTACTGATGTCAGTAAAAGTTAATAATTGCATTACTTGTGGGAAACAAATACCTCATAAGGATTTTCATTTGTACTGTATTCCTTGCCTAGGCTCTGACCACAAGGTACCTTGCTGTTGGTTTTGTGCTAAATTTAATCAACGCACTATTAAACAGTATATTTTTGCTTCTAAATATTTTGTTTCATGATTTAATTATACAGAAATGTTGTTGGTTAGCAATCCGACTACTGGAATACCAAAAAAACGCAAAGAAAAAGACAGAGACAGGCCGTCAAGGTCCAAAACTGACGACGCTTCTCCTAAGCCAGTCGCCAGTTTGCCGGTACTCAGTGAGGTGCTTCTGATTCGCCGGCCTCTACTGAGACCCATTTGGAGTCCGGTATGCCGCGAGATGTTTCAATTATGGAACCCATGGATGTCTCTACCTTAGATGAGTCCGGAGCCGCTGTGCAGGCACCGGCTTCTGAGGGTGTTTTCAGGCCTACAGATTTGTACACTAGACCGACGCCATCTTCAAAACTAAGGCCAAAATCTACATCTATGTCTAAAAAAACGACGCCTGGGCCACATGTACAGGCCCCTATGCCTAAAAAACAAATGATCAAAATGGCTAAAGATTTAATTACTCTGATCAGAGGTAGCCAACCCCCTCCTAAGAGGCCTAGGCAAGACATTGATTATGAGTCTTCTGAACAGGATTCTGTTTCTTCTGACTCTTCTAATGAACAGGAATTGTGTATACCTACTTATGAGAACTCTGATGCAGAAGATTCCATTCCTTCTGCTTCTCCCCCTGAAGATTTTTCTTTTGGGGAAACTTTACATGCCTTAAGGGAACATTTCCACTGGAAAAGTCAGGATTTCTCTGAATCTAAAAAGAGACTTAGGGATTTTCTTCTTCTTCCTCAGCATAGGCCTTTGGCTATACCTGCTGTTCTAGACATTGTTGATGATGTTTTTTCAGAGTCTAGTATGGCTCCTGACTCTCTGCTTCTGGCTCCTTGTAAGCCAGACCGATACTACAGGGTTCCTGACTCCCACAAATTCCTTTTCAAAAATCCTATTGCTGATCCTGAGACCATTTCTCAGGGTCTCAAGGGCGTTAAGACCTCTACTGCTAAAAATCCTACCCCTTCTAATAGATATTCCAGGGCACTGGATAGATGGGGTAAGAAGGTTTACACTAATGCAACATTGGCAATTAGGGCTTTAAACAGTCAATTTCATATATTAAATATCAGCAGCATATCATGGGACTGCTTAAACAGAAAATGATGTTAATTTCTGACTGTGGAAAATAAAGATTTACAGGATTTATTGCATTCAGCTGAACAAGTTGGAAAACATACTTTGCAGTGTGGTTTTGATTCTTTGGATGCCTCTTGCAGGGCTGCTGTAACTGGCTCTGTGCTAAGGAAGCATTCTTGGCTCAAAGAGCAAACTCTGCCTGATCATGTTAAAGCAAAATTGTTGGATGCTCCTTTACAACAGGACCGTCTCTTTGGTAATAAGGCAGAAGAAGTTTTAAAAAAGATGGAAGATAAAGCTAAATCTATGCAAACTGTGAAAGATTTCTTACAAGTGCAGCCTCCAAGATGTAGTAGGCACTGGCCTACTAAGAACTGGTCCTTTCCAGTTCCTTCGAGAGCCACTCAAGTCAAACCCAGACATTCCAAAGGCTCCAGGTTTCAGTCACAAGGGACTTTTAGAACAAAACAATGGGTGCCTCCACCTCCAAATCTGGAAATAACAAGGCACCTCCATTGGTAAACAATCTCAGTGACTTCCCTCTACACTTACCAAGCACTTACCTTTTAGCCGCCCTTTTGGGGGGAAAACTGGCACTTCATGCAAGAAACTGGCAACTTATAACCCAGGACAAATGGGTTTTAAATATAGTGTCCCAGGATACATATTTCATTTCCACACGTTGTCAATCCCAAACGGATGGCCAGACCTGCCCCCAAATCAGTGGGCAAAGGCCCAGAAACAAGTACTGTCCCTCATGAACATGGGGGTTATTCAACCAGTACCAGAAGAGGAAAAGGAACAAGGTTTCTATTCAAGACTTTTCCTGGTACCCAGAAAAGAGAAATCATGGCGTCCAATTCTGAACTTATCTACTCTAAACACATTTCTGGGCATTCCAAAATTCAAGATGCTGACTCTTCAACAGTTACTTCCTATGCTAGGCAAAGATGCCTGGTTGGTAACTCTAGACTTAAGAGGCTTACCTGCATATTCCAATCAGGGAATTTTGCAGAAGATACCTCCGCTTCAAAGCAGGCTACTTGCATTACCAGTTCTCTGCACTGCCCTTTGGCGTATCTACTGCGCCCAGGGTCTTCTCAAAGTGCCTGGCTCCAGTCATTGCATTTTGCAGGCAAAGAAATATTCAAATATATCCATACCTGGACGATTGTCTAATTCGGGCAGAAAATAGGGACATTCTTCTAAAACATCTGGCGTTTGTAAAAAGGGTTCTAACATGTCTAAGGTACACCTTAAACAAAAAGAAATCACAACTGGTACCCTCTCAAATTACATTCCTGGGTGCAAGCTTGAATACAACTGCCCAGATGGCTTACCTTATGCCAGAAAAGCAAATTCATTTGGTAACTTACTTCAAACAGGTGGCCACAAAAACCCTGCTATCTGCAAGACAAATTCTGCAAGCCTTGGGGTTCATGGCCTCCTGCAGTCTTCTAATTCCATATGCAAGACTGCATATGAGGAAACTTCAGTGGTACTTAAAAAGTTTATGGAGTCAACATTGTCACAGCCTGGAAACAATGATTCCTTTCATACCTTGCCTGCAACTAGAGTTCCTATGGTTGGCAGAGGCCTGCCACCAAAACAAGGGACTGCCATTCACTCCACCTTCTGCCACCCAAACCCTAACTACAGATGCATCAGTCTATGTTTGGGGGGCTCATCTGGCAGGGAAGTGCATTCAGGGCAAATGGAGCCCAAATCAAATGCACCTTCATATCAATCAAAAAGAGATGCTAGCTGTACAGAATGCACTGACAGCCTTCAAGGACTACCTTCATCCAGGACAATTAGTGATAAAAGACAGACAACACCACAGTTATGTGGTACATGAACAAGCAGGGGGGTACACACTCATATACCCCCTTTTGCAGACTAGCCATGACATTGTGGAAAAGGGCCTTGACCTACCAAATACAACTACAAGCTCAATTCCTGCAAGGAAAGCTGAATACTCTGGCAGACAAACTAAGCATAAATCTCATGGACCCACATGAATGGAAACTGGAACCACGAATTTTCAACATGTTGACATGCAAATGGAGGAGTCCAGACATGGATCTTTTTGCCTCACCCCAGAACTATTAGTTGGACAAATTCTGCACAAGGACTCATCACAAAAAATCCTGGAAATTGGATGCTCTATCATTCAGCTGGAAAAACCTATCAGTTTATGCTTTTCTCCCTCTGCTTCTGCTCTCCAAAGTTCTACTAAAAGTCAAACAGGACAAACCAAAAATGATGCTGATTGCTCCAGATTGGCCTCACCAACACTGGTACCCACTCCTGTGCAATGTGTCACACGCTCCACCATGGCACCTGCCTCAGACATCTTACTTACTGTCTCAGCAGAACAACCAAATTCTGCACACTCGGCTCCAAACCTTGAATCTTGCAGTGAGGCTAATCACTTCAATTCACCCTTAGCATCCCTCCGCAAACCTGTGATGGATGTCATTTTGGAGGCGAGAAGGCCTAGTACTAGAAAATCTATGCTGACAAATGGAAAAGATTCTGTGCCTGGAATCAATCACAAGGAATAAGCACAGCAGTGCCCAATATTCATCCGATTTTACAATACTTAACTGAGATGCTTCATAAGGGCCTGTCCTTTTCTTCCATAAAAATCCATGCCTCAGCCATTTCAGCTCATTACAACACAGAACCTCCCCTCTTCTCTCATCCTCTGCTAAAGCAGTATCTCAGAGGGGCCAAAAATGTAAGAACACCCAGGAGAGCTCCAACCCCTGCCTGGGGCCTCAATTTTGTATTGGAAAAAACTCACTCTCCCTCCTGGAAAACAGCTTTCCTTTTACCAGTCACTTCAGCTAGAAGGATTTCTGAATTGCAGGCTCTTATGTCAGTGGAACCTTTCATTATTTTTCATGCGGACAGGGTGTCCCTCAGGACAAATCCATCCTTCATGCCTAAGGTGGTATCCAGTGTGGCTCTTAATCAGACTTTGCCAACTTTCTTTCCCAATCCACAGAACAAGGGGGAGTGGATTCTGCATTCATTGGATGTACACTTAGATTTTACTTAAACAGGACAAAATCTCTAAGAAAATCTGAACTACTGGTGGCATTTGCTGCAGGGACAGAGGGAAAGGCTATTTCAAAGCAGACTATTTCCAAACAGATAAGCCACTGTATTTGTTTCTGCTATATGCACCCTGGTAAAACTGTCTCCCAGGGTATCAGATCTCATTCCACCAGGGCTGCATCTACTTCTACAGCGTTTCTCAGAGGTGTTCCTACCAGAGACATTCTAGAAGCTGCTACCTGGAGCTCAGTTCATACGCTCACCAAACATTACCATTTACCTTTCTTTAAATCCAGAGCTGGCTTTGCCACTGCTGTCCTGCAGGGCCTTATAGCTGGTCCTAATGCTGTATGCATCCATCCTCCCATAGCTTTGGGAATCTACCCAAATGTAATGACTGCAACAGTGAAACACGAAGACCATACTACAGTTGTGTACACTTACCATAAATGTAGATGTTCGAGTGTATTCACTGTTGCAGTCCTGGTTACCCTCCCTCCAGCCCCCTGTTTTTCTCTTACTATACCTCCACTTTCTTTTACTATGCTTAAAAGCCTTTTTGATGTATTTGCTTTTGTTTGAAGGTATATTTTTTGTGTTTTTAATATATATATATATATATATATATATATATATATATATATATATATATATATATATAATCATTATTTATTTATTTACTTACTTATTTTTGCTCCCCATTTGGGGGGCACCTGACATCTGGGGCAAGAAAAAGTGATGTAATGGCGTCAGCTGCATGTTTTATACCCCTGACGACCTGACATCATGGAAGAAGGGACAGCAACCGACGCAGGACCCAAGACTTTGTTAATCAGGCCGACTGAGGGCAACCTGCCAGCAGATTACCCAAATGTAATGACTGCAACAGTGAATTCACTCGAACATCTACATATATGGTAAGTGTACACAATTGTACTTTTCCCTCCTTCCAGCCCCCTGGCTTTCTCTATCTACCTCTCCTCTCTATGGCTATTCCTAATGACTTTGGTATTTACTTTTTACTGGTGGTGTTCCCTACCATATACTAGCTCCCTATTCGGGGGCTCCTGACATTTGGCGTAAGAAAAACTGATGTAATGGCATCAGCTGCCTGTTTTTATACCCCTGACGACCTGATGTCATGGAAGAAGTGACAGCATCCGACGCAGAAGTATTAATACTCTGGTATTCGGGCCGACTGAGGGCTACCTGCAGACAAATAACCCAAGTGTGATGACTGCTACAATGAATACACTTTAACATCTACATTTATGGTAAGTGTACACATCTGTACTTTCTGTGCTTGCTCTTTGGCCTCTCTGCTGCCCCAAGGGTATTCACAAAATGCGTAGCTCCTTGTAATTGCCTTTTGCAGGCTTCAAGGCATTCAGATTTTTCCTTATTTGGATGACCTGCTGCTTGAAGCACCTTCTGTCAGTTTGCATATTACAGGGTCTGGAATTCACTCTCTCTCTCCTTCAGAGTCTTGGGTTCAATGTCCACTTCCAAAAGTCTGTCCTGACTCCCTCTCAAGATCATGCATGTCTGGGTTACAGGATTCAGACAGTGCCAATATTTGCCTCTCTATCTCGAAAAGTTCTGTCCTTGACAGCTTTCTTTCACTCTGTTCTTCCTCTGCCTTTTATTCCAGCCATAGAGTTTCTTCGAGCCCTGGGATTCACGGCCTCTTCTATTCCAATGCTTCATCTTGCCATACTGCACATGCGGAAGCTTCAGTGGTACCTCAAGTTAGTGTGGCTTCAGAATTGCCACCCTCTGGATTTCTGAGTACCTCTCCTTCCTTGTCTGAAGTGAGAATTTGAGTGGTGGATTCAGCGGTTTACCCTCAATCTAGGCTTCCCTTTTCAGCCTCTAGTTCCTTCTCAAGAATTGTTCACTGACACTTCAGGCATGGGGGGGGTTCCTGTCTTTACCTGAAAGTTCAACGTCTGTGGCCCCCATTTCCGAAGTTTACCATATCAACACCAAAGAGATTAGGGCTCTGATTCTGGCCCATTCAGGCTTTTCACTCCATGCTCTCTCTCTCTCCAGGCCCTCTGAAGGTTTACATGGAAAACACCACAGTGATGTGGTATGTTAACAAGCATGGGAGCACTTCTCTTCAGGCTGGCTCTTTATGCCTGGGATCTGGCTGTGCATTATCACTTAACTCTCTTCAGGCAGTGTCTATTCTTTCAGAGCACAATCATGTTGAGCAGATCCAAAACACAGGCTCACAAATGGATGCTTCACAGGGAAGTGTTTCTGGACATAGTCTATTAGTGGGGTATTCTTCAGGTAGATCTTTTTGCCTCCCCTCTGAACTGGCAAATCCCTCTTTTCTGTTTGAATGTCATTCCATCTTATCCTTGGAAGGGGGATGTCTCTCTTTGCCTTCCCTCCACTTCCCCTACTTCCAAGAGTATAAAGACGTCATCAGAATATCTTGTACTCCAGACCAGGATTTGTGTGTTACACAAAATGGCATCTGTCCCGGTTTCTGCACTACTGCACGTCGCTGAACTTGGCTATGACTTTCTTCAGTTCTACTGCACACACAAACTTTAACTTTTTACTGTAGCAACTGACGCATACACCAATCACTTGCAACTTTACTGACTGAGGGTGTCTTACAAAAAGACCAGTTTTAAGGATACCTTGACATACTGTTAGTATTGACATTGAAAGTTAGAAAACGAAGATGTGAATTTATAGGTTCATAGGTAGGTACTAGGCTGTCTGCCCGAAGGCATAATAAGCCTAGCCAGAATGTTAGCTTTCGCCGCCCCTTTAGATTAGTTCCCTGTGCCTCTGTCCAGCTGAGCCACTGAAGTGATCCCCGGGGTAAACTTTGTTTCTCATCCACTTGTCAAGGTTTCTTTTGAAGATTGTTAGCGAGGAGCTCTGCGTAATGTAGACTGGAATCTTGTTCCAAAGCATGGGAAGTCTCCGGGACAGGAATCTATCCCACCAGCACATCCTATTTATTGTTGTGGTGAGGTTTAGATCCATAGAGCGTGTGGCTCGAGGGGATAAGGTTTTCTTTAGGTGGAGCATGTCCATCAATTCTGGGTTGGAAATGGCCTTGTATGTCAGGCAGAGATCACCTCTGAGTAGGCGGTATGCAACCGAGTACAGCTGTGCATGTACATTACATGTACTTTTTTTAAATTTCTGAATGTAGTGATTCGCTGTTTTATGATTCATCGATCTTACAAAAAAATGTTCTAACTGTGGAAAGGAACAGGCAGTATTAGAGTTGGTTGAGCAGGTTTACCTTTGAATGCTTGAAAATCCAGTAGTCGAAAGTACATTGATCGGAAGTAAGTTTTCAAGATTTCGGATAACTGAATAGAAATGCATTGAATGTGGAATGAGAGAAGGCACATTGACATTAGCTCATTGCAGATCCGGCATTTTGGGTGCGGAGTGCATTATAGTGGGGATCGGGAAGTGGACCCTTTCCCCACTGTAGTGCGAAGTCGGAGTTAGAATAATAAAGTAGGTGGTGTGTGAGGGGCGCAGGGGGGCTTGCCCCCCTTCATTATGATCTGTATTCGTAATTGTAGTTCGAAAATCAGCAAATTTGGTTTTTGATTTGCTGATTTTCGAACATTGGTGCAATTTGAAATGACAGTTTTCGTCATTCCGGTTCGCACAAAGGGCCGTTCTGATAGTTGATTTTCAACTATTCAAAGGTAAACCAGTTGAGCATTACGTTGGCAGCAGCACCTACTAGGCATTGCATTTCCTTTTGGCATCTGTGGAAGCAGTTGCATGGATGCTTCTGTTCAAAACCAGCAGCAAAACGTGTAACCTGGTCAAAGGAAATAAATGCATTAAAGCCAGGGGATGCTGATGTGCATTTTTCATTTTTTAAATGACCTTTAGAGCCAATGATGGGGTGGACCAGAACTCATGATTAAGGCAAAGAAATTTGGCCATGGTCTTCAAGATTGGTTTCCCTTGAATTTTTCAAGACACCTTAACTCACCAAGAGTACTAATAATTGCAATGGAATTAAATGCACTGTAATAACTGTAAAACAAATAACTGCATTAAGCCTATAGTCTGGAGCAGAAAAGGAAAATAGAAGTCCTGATACCTTCCCAAACCAGAACTCTGCACATCTGTGCGCAGGGCTGCCTTTACAGTTTGAATGGTTTATGGCAATAGCTGCTACTAAGAATGTGTTGAGATCCATTTAAACAGCCTTGTGGCCAATATCTGCTAGTAAGAATGTGTTGATATCCATTTAAACAGCCTTGTGGCATGTGGGCTACCATGCCCCCCCCCCGTAAGCTCTCTCCGAGAGCTGGATAATGCCTTCTCTTTTGAGGCATAAATTGCCAAACTGAGCAAATGACAAGGCTAGTTGCTTTCATCCAGACAATCCCCCCACTAAGCAGTTAAATCCAATTAACCTTCACCAAGTATTCATAGGCAGATTTGTGTACATTTTACTCATCTAATTGTGATGCAAGAAGATGGCTATATAATACATTTCATCTTTGCTCCATACACACAGGTGCCATACGTTGAAGTGTTGCATGTTGCTTTACAAAAATACACACACTGGTCTTGTGAAGTCAAGCAGTGATTAAAAAACAGCAAAAACTGCAAGCTCTCCTTACTCTGGAGAATGTAAACATATATGCTGTTAACGGGACTTGGTTTAAAGCTGCAGAAAGTATTCCGGTAGTGCAAGGTTACAGTGCCTTCCACAAATTTAGACCAACAGCACAGACCGGGGCTGAAGGTGATGTCGTCTCCATTTACGTTAACAAGAAATACAACTCTGGGTTAGTTAAGCAGGATTATGCCCTAGAGTTCGTCCATGCCCAGGTCTCCGTACACAAGGTGCCATACTGTGTCCCAGTCAGCTACAGGTCACTCTCTAGGACCAAAGCTCAGAACTTGTACCTGAGCTTACTGGAGGCGCTCCAAATCCAACCAGGTACCCTATTTCATGGGATACTAATTACCTCTCTTTAGAGTGGGAAATCTACACTGCCTCTTAACTCACAGCAACAGTGTTTCCTGGACTTTTTCAACACAAACTCCCTGGACCAGACAGTGCACAGTCAAACCAGGGGCTCAAACATACTAGACCCGGTTCTTACCAACACTGAATAGTTTTGCAAACCCCAAGACACATCTTTGGATCACAAAGCTGTATCCCTTAAACTAAAAATCAACCCAGCAAACCCAATGAAACCAGTAACAGTAAGTATTCAAAATCTAACTACATCCTGTTAAGCGACAGTTTGCCAAATTTCAAGGCTCCCCAAATCCCAAGAACACCACTGCTTCTGCAGAATTGTTCACAGAAGCCCTACACAAACTTGTAAATGGTTGTACTGAGGTTGCCATACCTACCAGAAGGAAGCCCAGATCTAACACCAGGGAAAAAAAAAACTTGGAATCCTAACGGCAGCAGGGTATGTAACGAAATAAAGAAAAGTAATGACCAAAATCAGAGCAACTCTCACAGGTGGCCTCTGATTCAGCCAAACAAGATAAGGTCCATCAAGGCTAATTATGAGGTCAGGATAGCCCCTCAGGCTAAGGACAATCACAGAGTCCTCATCTGCTGTGCTAGGAACCTTAAAGGTAGCACAGCAGTGTGCAGAATTTGTGGTGAATGGCACACCCTTTACTGACTAGGGTGACACAAATCTTCTAGCTGATAAATTTATATTTTAACTTCACCCCCCCACTACCTCCAGTAAAGTTCCTTCAACTATCAACAGCTCCTGGTGGTGCTCGATAAGGCACCAAAATAAAACCTTTCCCCAGTGGCCCCTTCAGTAGTCTGTGCAAGTGTGCACAAACACCAGAATTAAATATTTTGCCCAACCACATCTTCAGTAGACTGTCTAAGTACATACAAGCACCAGATGAAATCAAAATGAAACATTTCTTCCCAAAGATCCCTTCAGTAGTATGTGTGTGTATGTATGAACAAGCACCAAAATGAAACCTTTCCCAAAGTCACCCCTTCAGTGGTTGCACAGACACCATAATGAAACGTTCCCTCACCACCTTTTCAGTAGTCTGTCGCAGCACACACAAACACCAACTGAAACATTTCACCCAACCAACCCTTCAGTAGTCTGTTGATGTATGTGTGCTCAAACACCAAAATGAAACATTTCTGCCAACCCACCCCTTCAGAAGTTACACAAGACCAAAGTTATACATTTGCCAGAAAGATCACTGCAGTAATTTGTCCATGTATGCACAAGAACCAAATAAATTTCTTCCAAAGATCCCTTCAGTAGTATGTCCAAGTTCAAATAAGCACAAAAATGAAACATTTCCCAGAATAACCCTTTTAGTAGTTTGTCCATGTGTGCACAAGTATCAAAGAGAAACATTTCCCCCAAGCACCCCATAAATAGTCTGTCCATGTGTGTATACACAAGCACCAAAATTAAACATTTTCTTAAGCGACCCCTTCAGTAGTCTGTCCTTATAGACACAAGCACCAAAATGAAACATTTCCCCAACAAGCCCTTCAGTAGTTTGTCCATATATGTATACACAAGCACCAAAATGAAACATTTCCTCAAGCAACCCCATCAGTAGTCTTTTCATTTTGGTGCTTATGTCTGTATGGACAGTTTCCCGAGCGACCACTTCATTAATATGTCCAAGTTCCCACAAGCATTAAAATGAAACATTTTCCCAAGCAACCGCTTCAGTAGTCTGTCCAAGTACACACAAGCACCAAAATAAAACATTCGCCAACGAGCCTGTCAGTTGTTCTACAAGTACCAAAATGAAACATTCCCTCCACTGAGCCCCTCCGTAGTGACACAAACACCAAAAGGAAACATTTCCCCAATTGAGCTCCCCAGTAGTCGCACAAGCACCAAAATAAAGCATTTCCCCCAGTGAGCCCCCCAGTAGTTGCACTATCGCCAAAATGAAATATTTCCCCCCATGAGCCCCCAGTAGTTGCACAAATGCCAACATGAAACCTCCCCACATTGATCTCCTCAGTAGTCGTACAGGGACCAAAATGACCCCCCCCCCCAAAATGAGACCCTCAGTAGTAGCGCAAAGCAGCAAAATAAATAAAATGAAACATTTTTCCTCCAAGCCCCTCAGTAGTCACACAAGTTCCAAGGTTGAACATTTCCACAACTAAATTATGTTAGCTTTGTTGTTTTCCAGTTGGAGTAAAAATTAAAAATGAAATCGAAACCAAGAAAATCTATAAAGGTATTTTCAAAATTGAATTTCACAACTGAAGTCTTCAATAAAGCTAAGTACCCCATTGGGGAAACTTTTTCTTGCTCCAGACTGATGTCAGTAAAAGTTAATAATTGTATTTCTTGTGGGAAGCAAATACCTCATAAGGACTTTCACTCTTATTGCATTCCTTGCCTAGGCCCTGATCACGACATTACTAGTTGTCGGTTTTGTGCTAGATTCAATAAACGCACTATTAAACGTCTGTTTGAATTTGCTCTACATTATTTTGGACGAAGATTTAATTATAAAATGCCGTTGGATCAACCGACGACCAGAATGTATAAAAAAATGCAGAGAGAGAGACAGGCATCCGAGGTCCAAAACTGATGACGAAGCCTCTTCTAAGCCAGTCGCCGGTTCTCAGTGAGGCGCTTTCACAGCCCCTGACACCCGCTACCTCAGAGCCGCAGGCCGTAACCGACAGCCACGTGGAGTCCCCGAGGCCTGTGGAAACTCAAGGTATTGGACCTACGGAAACTATTCCCTCAGATGGGTCTGGAGCTGCTGAGCAGGCACCGGCTTCTGAGGGCGTCTTCAGACCTTCACAGCATACAATTAAGGCTACTACAGCAGCAAAGGCAAAGTCAAAGACAAGGAAACAAGTGCAGCATTCTCCAGAACAGTCATCCATGCCAAAGAAACAGATGCTTAAAATGGCCGAAGACCTTCTTACTTTAATCAGGGGCTCCCATCCCCCTCCTGACAAAAGGCCTAGGCAAGACATTGATTATGATTCCTCTGATCAAATTTCCATTTCCTCTGATTCTTCCTCTGAACAGGGCTATTCTCTCCCTCCTTATGAAGACTCTGATGCTGAAGAGTCTATTCCTTCAGCCTCACCACCTGAGGAAAATTCTTTTGGGGAAACCCTGCACACCAAGAGGGAACATTTCCACTGTGGGAGAGCCAGGATTACTCAGAATCCAAGAAAAGGCTCAGAGATTTCATTTTATTGCCTCAGCACAGGCCCCTGGCTATCCCCCCTGTGCTTGATATTGTAGATGATGTCTTTACTGAATCCAGTCTGTCTCCAGATTCTTTACCCCCTGCTCCAGTAAAGCCAGACAGGTACTACAGAGTCCCTGACTCTCATAAATTTCTTTACAAAAACCCTGCTGCAGACCCAGAAACAATATCTCAGGGTCCTAAAGGGGTTAAAGCTTCCACTGCCAAAAATCCTGTCCCCTCAGATAGGGATTCCAGAGCTCTGGACAGATGGGGAAAAAAGGTTTACACTTCTGCTACTTTAGCTGTAAGAGCTTTAAACTGTCAGTTTCATATGCTTAAATATCAACAGTATCTCATGACATTGTTAAAGCAGAAAATGGTTACAAATACAGAAAGTCCTGACAGTAAAGAAATGCAGGAATTATTGCATGCAGTTGAACAAGTGGGAATGCATACTCTGCAATGTGGTTTTGATTCATTAGAGGCTTCTTGTAGAGCCGCAGTTACAGGCTCAGTTATTCGAAGACATGCTTGGTTGAAAGAACAAAGTTTACCTGACCATGTTAAGGCAAAATTATTGGATGCTCCACTACAGCATGACACTTTGTTTGGTGTTAAGGCAGAAGAGGTGGTAAAGAAAATTGAGGATAAAGCAAAGTCAATGCAAATGGTGAAAGATTTTTTACAGGTTCAACCACCTAGATTTAGCAGAAACTGGCCTTCAAAAAATTGGTCCTTTCCAGTGTCAGACAGGCCACAAAGAGGCAGATACAGACGCCCAAGAGGCAGATCTCAGCCCCAAGGCTCCTACAGACCTAAACAATGGGGAGCTTCAGCCCCCAAAGGAGGAGAAGACAAATCACAACCTTATAGGAAACAGTCACAATGACTTCCCTCTGCAAATGCCAAACTCTTACCAGTTGGCAGCACCCCTAGGGGGAAAGCTAGCATTTTTCTCAAACAATTGGCACATGATCACCCAAGATCAATGGGTACTAAATATAATTTCTCAGGGGTACAGGTTCCACTTCCACACACTTCCAAAACTAAAAGGTATGCCAAACCTGCCACAAAACCAATGGGCAGAGGCACAAAAACAGATTGCTGCTCTTATGGACATGGGGGCTATTCAAAAAGTTCCACAAGAAGAACAGGGACAAGGATTTTACTCAAGACTTTTCTTAGTACCCAGAAAAGACAAAGTCTGGAGACCAATACTGGACCTGTCAATCTTAAATACCTTCCTGGATGTTCCAAAATTCAAAATGTTAACACTACAACAACTTCTGCCCATGCCGGGCAAGGAGGCTTGGCTAGTAACTTTGGATCTCAAGGAGGCATACCTGCAAGTCCCAATCAGACAATCGTGCAGAAGATACCTCAGATTTATAGCAGGCTCAATGCATTACCAATTCTCTGCACTGCCCTTTGGCTTATCTACTGCGCCCAGGGTCTTCACGAAATGCCTGGCACCAGTAATTGCATTTTGCAGACAAAATGGAATTCAAATATATCCCTACTTGGACTGCCTTATTCAAGCAGAGAGCAAAGGACATTCTTCTGAAGCACCTGGCGTTTGAAAAAAAGTTACTAATTTGCCTAGGGTACACAGTAAACAAAAAGAAATCAAAACTATTGCCCTCTCAAGAGATGATATTCCTGGGTGCAAGCTTAAATACAACTGCCCAGACTGCTTATCTCACGCCAGACAAACAAAGGCAACTGACTCATAATGGCAAAAAAGACCCAGCTCCCTGCAAGAAAAATTCTGCAGGCCCTGGGCTTCATGGCATCCTGCATTCTACTAATTCCATATGCAAAGCTGCATATGAGGAAACTACAATTGTATCTAAAAAGTGTTTGGACTCAACATTGTCACAGTTTAGAGACGATCATGACCTTAATCCCCTGCCTACAACAAGAGTTTCGATGGTGGTCCCAGGCCTGTCACCACAACAAGGGACAGCCTTTCACCTTACCTACAGCCAGGTAGACCATAACAACGGATGCATCGGATTATGCCTGGGGAGCACATATGGCAGGAAAATGTATTCAGGGCAAGTGGCCCAGGGAACAAATGCATCTACACATCAATCATAAAGAGATGCTAGCTGTACAAAATGCCCTGACCGCCTTCAAGGACCTAATACATCCAGGACAACTATTAATAAAGACAGACAATACCACGGTTATGTGGTACATAAACAAGCAAGGGGGCACACATTCCTGCCCCTATGCAGACAAGGCATGACTTTGTGGAACACAGCACTGACCTACCCAGGTACATCTGCAAGCACAATTCCTGCCAGGAACAAAAATTACACTGGCAGACGAACTAAGCAGAAATCTCATGGATCCTCACGAATGGACGCTAAATCCACAAGTGTTCAACATAAGAGAATGGGGACGCCCAGACATAGATCTTTTTGCTTCCGCTCACAATTGCCAAATACAGACATTCTACACAAGGATTTATCACTCTCAGGCATGGAAAGTGGATGATCTATCATTCAGCTGGAAAAACCGGACAGTCTATGCCTTCCCTCCGATGCCTCTTCTCACCAAGGTACTTCTAAAAGTCAAACAAGAGAGACCAAAAATTATCCTGATTGCACCAGACTGGCCATGCCAGCACTGGTATCTAATCCTAAAGACTTTGTCCCAAGGCCCACCTTGGCCTCTTCCTCAAATCCCTCATCTTCTGACACAGCAAAACAATCAGATTCTGCACAGTCAACTCGGAACCTTACACCTGTCAGCATGGCGAATAATGTAGCCTCTCAGATTGCACCTCTATCTCTAAAGCTGTTATGGATGTCATTTTAGAAGCCAGGAAGCCCAGCACTAGGAAATCTTATGCAGAAAAATGGAAGAGATTCTGTGCTTGGAACCAAACACAAGGGCTCAGCACACTGGTCCCTAATATACCTCAGATTTTACAATACTTGACTGAGATGTTGGACAGAGGCCTATCTTTTTCATCTATTAAAATCCATGCCTCTGCCATTTCAACTCATTACAATGCGGACCCTCCTATTTTTTCACATCCTCTACTACGACAGTACCTCAGAGAAGCAAAGAAAATAAGACCCCCTAGAAGAGCACCAGTACCTACTTGGGACCTCAATTTTGTTTTAGAAAAACTAACACTGCCTCCATTTGAACCAGCCAGCACAGCTGATCTTAAATTCCTGTCATGGAAAACTGCTCTGCTCCTAGCAATAACTTCAGCAAGAAGAGTCTCAGAGTTTCGGGCATTGATGGCTGTAGAACCTTTCCTCATTTTTCATCAAGACAGGGTTTCTCTTAGAACAAACCTTACATTTATGCCAAAAGTGGTCTCAAATGTGGCCTTAAACCAAACCATTCATTTGCCTACTTTTTACCCAAATCGCCAGAATAAAGGGGAAAAACTTCTACACGCTTTGGATATACACAGACAGCTATGATTTTACTTGAACAAAACAAAAGCTTTCAGGAAAAACTGAGCAACTGTTTGTTGCATACGCTGCAGGATCACAAAGAAAGCCTATTACAAAGCAGACAATCTCCAAATGGATAGGACACTGCATCCGCTTCTGTTATGCACAACGTGGCAAACCTGTGCCTAAGGTTATTAGGCCTCATTCTGCCAGAGCAGCAGCCACTTAAGCAGCTTTCCTTAGAGGGGTACCAACCAAAGACATTTTAGAAGCTGCAACTTGGAGCTCAGTGCACACTTTTACCAAGCACTACCACCTACCTCTCTACTCCAAATCCAGAGCAGGCTTTGCCACCGCAGTTCTGCAGGGCTTGTTAGCCTCTCCAGACCCAATCTAGACCCAACCACCCAACCTCAGCTTTGGGATTCTACCCAAGTGTAATGACTGCAACAGTGAAACATGATGAACATAGTACAGTTGTGTACCTACCATAAATGTAGATGTTCGAGTGTATTCACTGTTGCAGTCCAGGTTACCCACCCACCATACCCCTCTTTGCTGGGACTATACTGTACTTCTCATCTCTATACAGTCTATGAGGTGTATTTGCTTGTAGATGATAGAAATGTTTATAGTAATATATGCATGGTTGTTTGCCATATTTATATCTTTTCAGCCTTCCTATCTGGGGGCACCTGACATCTGGGGCAAGAAAAACTGAAGAAAATGGTATCGGTTGCAACTTTTATACCCCTGGCGCACTGACGTCATGGAAGAGGCCGCAGCAATCGACGCCGGACCAAGACTTTGGAACATGGGCCGACTGCGGGTCGCCTGGCTGCAGGATAACCCAAGTGTAATGACTGCAACAGTGAATACACTCGAACATCTACATTTATGGTAGGTACACATTTGTACTTTTCAGTCCCAGGGGACACACAAGACCAAGTAATGGTGGGTTTCTGCACCCAAATCGGGGAGTAGTAAGACTCCCCCTATGGAAAACAGTCTCAATGACTTGCTTCTAAAATTTCCAAGCACTTCCCAACTGAATGCTCCTTTAGGTGGAAAGGTTGGTCTGCAGGCCAAAAACTAGGAACTCATTACCCAGGACAAATGGGTTTTAAATATAGTGTCCCACGGATACAGATTTCACTTCCACACCTTACCAACACCAAGCGGGTAGCCAGATCTACCCCCAAATCATTGGGCAGAGGCCCGAAAGCAAGTACTCTCTCTCTTAAGCATGGGGGCTATTCAGTTGGTACCAGAAGAGGAAATGGGACGAGGGTTCTAGTCGAGACTTTTCCTGGTACCCTGAAAAGGCAATACATGGCGTCCTGTCCTGGACCTTTCTACTCTAAATACCTTTCTGGTGATTCCAAAATTCAAGATGCTGACTCTTCACCAGCTGCTTCCTATGCTAGGCAAAGATACATGGTTGGCAACACTAGATTTAAAAGAAGCATACCTGCACATCCCTATCAGGGAGTCTTGCAGAAGATGCCTACGCTTCAAAGCAGGCTACATGCACTATCGGTTCTCTGCATTTCCCTTTGGTTTATCTACTGAGCCCAGGGAATTCACAAAGTGCCTAGCTCCAGTCATTGCATTCTGCAGGCAAAGAAATATTCAAATATACCCATATCTGGATGATTGCTTAATTCAGGCAGAAAGCCAGGACATACTTTTGAATCGTCTGGCCTTTGTTCAAAGGGTACTGACTTATCTGGGGTACACCATAAACGAAAAGAAATCCCACCTGGTACCCTGTCAACAAATTATATTCCTGGGAGCAAACTTGAATGCAACTTCCCAGATGGCTTTCCTCACGCCAGAGAAACAGATTCATTTGACAACCTATTTCAAACAAGTGGCCACAAAAGCCCAGCTATCTGCAAGGCAAAAATACTGCAAGCCTTGGGGTTCATGGCCTCCTGCATTCTTCTAATTCCATATGCAAGGCTGCATATGAGGAAACTGCAATGGTATCTCAAAAGCCTATGGTGTCAACATTCACAGGATCTAGAAGCAATGATTTCTATCATACCTTGCCTATGCCTAGAGTTCCTTTGGTGGGCAGAGGCCTGCCACCAAAACCTTAACAACAGACACATCGGACTATGCTTGGGGGGCCCACCTGGCAGGGAAGTGCATTCAGGGCAAATGGAACCCAAGTCAAATGCACCTGCATATCAGTCAAAAAGAAATGTTAGCTGTGCAGAATGCTCTGACAGCCTTCAAGGACCACATTCTTCCAGGACAATTACTGATAGACAGACAACACCACTGTTATTTGGTACATAAGCCGCCGGGTTCACATTCTTACCCCCTCTACAGACTAGCCATTGCATTGTGGAACACAGCCCTGAGCTATCAAGTACATTTATAAGCTCAATTTCTGCCAGGAATACTAAATACACTGGCAGACGAACTAAGCAGAAACCTCATGGACCCACACGAGTGGAAACTAGAACCAAGGATTTTCAACATGTTGACAAGCAAATGGGGGAGCCCAGATATAAACCTGTTTGCCTCCCCCCAAAACTCTCAGTTGGACAAATTCTGCATAAGGACTCCCCACAAACAAGCTTGGAAAGTGGATTCTCTGTCCTTCAGCTGGAAAAACCTATCAGTTTATGCCTTTCCCCCTCTGCATCTGCTCTCCAAAGTGCTACTAAAGATCAAACAAGATAAACCAAGGACGATTTTGATTGCACTAGACTAGCCACGCCAACACTGGTACCCCCTCTTGCGCAGTGTGTCCCTATGGGCCCCATGGCACCTGCCTCAGACACCTACTCTGTTGTCTCAGCAGGATAACCAAATTCTGCACCCTCAACTTCAAACACTGAATCTAGCAGCCTGGCTAATTGCATAATTTCTCCTTTACCATCCCTCAGTAAACCAGTGATGGATACCATTTTAGAGGCAAGGAGGCCTAGTACCAGAAAGTCTTATGCTGAAAAATGGAAAAGATTCTGTGCCTGGAACCAAGCTCAAGGGATGAGCACAACAGTGCCCAATTTACCTCAGATTTTACAATACCTAACTGAGATGCTTCATAAGGGCCTGTCTTTCTCCTTCATCAAAATTCACGCCTCAGCCATCTCAGCTCATTATAACACAGAACCACCTCTCTTCTCTCTTCCACTACTTAAGCAGTTCCTCAGAGGGGCCAAAAATCTACGACCACCCAGGAGAGCTCCCACTCCAGCCTGGGACCTCAACTTTGTATTGGAAGAGCTCACCCTTCCTCCTTTCGAGCCAGCTGCCATTGCGGACTTAAAATTCCTTTCTTGGAAAAAAGCTTTCCTTTTAGCAATCACTTCAGCAAGAAATGTATCTAAATTACAGGCCCTCATGGCAGTGGAGCCTTTCATCATCTTTCATGCGGACAGGGTGCCCCTCAGGACCAATCCCTCCTTCATGCCCAAGGTGGTATCCAGTGTGGCCCTTCATCAGTCCATACATTTGCCAGCCTTCTTTCCTAATCCACAGAACAAAGGGGAACGGATTCTGCACTCTTTAGATGTGCACAGACAACTTAGATTCTACTTGGACAGAACTAAACCTCAAATGAAATCTGATCACCTGCTGGTGGCATTTGCTGCAGGGGCAAAGGGGAAGGCTATTTCAAAGCAAACCATTTCCAAATGGATAGGCCATTGCATTAATTTCTGCTACAAACACCATGGAAAACCTATCCCACAGGGAATCAGATCCCAGTCAGTCTACCAGGGCTCCAGCTACCTCTACAGCCTTTCTCAGAGGCGTCCCTACCAGGGACAACCTAGAAGCCGCTACCTGGAATTTTGTACATACTTTCACCAAGCATTACCATCTGCCAGTTTTCTCCAAATCCAGAGCTGGCTTTGACACTGCACTCTTGCCAGGGCCTTTTGGCTGGTCCTAATTCTATTTAAATTCCTCCTCCCATCCTTAGCTTTGGGAATCTACCCAAAAGTGATGACTGCAACAGTGAAACACGAAGAACATAGTACAGTTGTGTACACTTTTCATAAATGTAGATGTTCGAGTGTATTCACTGTTGCAGTCCTGGGTACCCTCCCTCCAGCCCCCTTCTTTTTTTTTTTTTTTTGGATATACCTTTACTTTCCTTTTGCTATTTTCAAAAGCTTTTCGGTGTATTTGCTTTTTTGTTGGATGTGTTATCTTGTATATTTATTGATTTAATTGCTTTCCATTAAGGGGGCACCTGACATCTGGGGCAAGAAAAACTGATGTGTTGGCATTGGCTGCATATTTTATACCCCTGACGACTTGACGCCATTGAAGAAGGGACAGCAACCGACGCAGGACCCAAGTCTTTGTTAATCAGGCCGACTGAGGGCTACTGCAAGCAGATAACCCAAAAGTGATGACTGCATCAGTGAATACACTCGAACATCTACATTTATGGTAAGTGTACACAGCTGTACTTTCTGGAGATTGTATACAATGTTTTCTTGGAATCCAGCCTTACTCAAGACGCTTTGCCTCAACCTCCCAGGAAACCAGACAGGTACTACAGGGAACCAGACTCTCACAAATTCCTCTTCAAGAGTACTACTACGGATCCAGAGACTATTTCCCAAGGACCAAAAGGCATTAAGGCTACTACTGCCAAAAATCCTACCCCTTTTGATAGGGACTCTAGAGCTTTAGACAGCTGGGGTAAGAAGGTATACAGTTATGCTACTTTGGCCATTAGGGCTTTAAATTGCCAGTTTCATATGTTAAAATATCAGCAGCATATTATGGGACTACTTAAACAAAAAATGATGTTGATACCTGACTGTGCTGAACTCAAAGATTTGCAAGAGTTAATGCATTCTGCTGAACAAGTTGGTAAACATACTTTGCAATATGGATGTTCTTCATGTTTCACTGTTGCAGTCATCACATGTGGGTTATTTGCCTGCAGGTAGCCCTCAGCCGGCCTGAATATCAGAGTCTTGGATTCCTCCGTTGGATGCTGTCTCTTCTTCCATGACGTTAGGGGTATAAAACATGCAGTTGACACCATTACCCCAGTCTTTCTTGCCGTGCAGTGCCCGAAGCAGAAGCAGTTAGCAAGTGCCGGTCGGCCGACTACTGAAATTTTCGTTTTCGAGTTTCAGAACCGAAGTCTACAAAAAAAAGATAAGTACCCCATTGAAGATCTTTTTTTCTTGCTCCAACCAATGTCAGTAAAAGTTAATTGTCTTACCTGTGGAAAGTAAATACCTCATAAAGATTTTCATTTGTACTGCATTCCTTGCTTAGGCCCAGACCACGACATCCCTCGCTGTCTGTTTTGTGCCTTGTTCAATCCCCGAACTATTCATCGTCAGGCTATCTTTGCAGCAAATAATTTTGGTACTCGTTATCAGTACTCCGAAATGGCTTTGTTAAGCCATCCGACTACTGATCTTCCGAAAAAACATAAAGGTAAAGACAGAGACAGACTGCATAGGTCACAAACTGCCGACGATGCTTCCATTAAGCTTGTCGCCAGTCTGCCGGTACTCAGTGAGTGAGGTGCTTTTGCAGCCCCTGATACCTATTTCAGATTTGCAGGCCTCTACTGAGACCCATTCGGAGTCCGGTATGCTGCGATATGCTTCTTCGACTATGGAACCTGCGGATTTCTCTACCTTGGATGGGTCCGGAGCCGCTGTGCAGGCACCAGCTTCTGAGGGTGTATTCAGACCTACAGACTTGCATTTTAAACCGACGCCATCTTTTTCATCCAGGCCAAAAACTCGCACCATGCCTGGAAAACTGACATTCAAACTGCATACTCAGGCCCATATGCCTAAAAAACAAATGCTTAGAATGGCTGAAGACCTTATTACCTTAATTAGGGGAAGCCAGCGTTCCCCCTCTTGAGAGACCTAGAACTGATTTTCCTCTGATTCTTTTGATCAGGAATCTGATATTTCTGTTCCTTGTGATTACCAGGATTTGCCGTTATCTACCTATGAGTATTCTGATGCAGAGGATTCCATTCCCTCTCCTTCCCCTCCAGAAGATTTTTCTTTTGGTGAAACCTTGCACACTCTTAGGGAGCATTTCCGCTGGGAAAGCCACGATTACTCTGACTCCAAAAAGAGGTTTAGGGGAATTCTTACTCCTTCCTCAACACAGGCCTTTAGCTATCCCTCCAGTTCTGGACATTGTAGATGATGCTTTCTTGGAATCTAGCCTTTCCCCAGACACTTTACCTCCAGCTCCCTGAAAACCTGACTGGTATTACAGAGTACCTGACTCTAACAAGTTCCTCTTCACGAATCCTACTGTGGATCCAGAGACCATTTCCCAAGGACCCAAAGGCATTAAGGCTACTGCTGCCAAAAATCCTACCTCTTCTGATAGAGATTCTAGAGCCTTCGACAGATGGGGTAAGAAGGTAGTTACTTCTGCTACTTTGGCCTTTAGGGCTTTAAATTGCCAGTTTCATATGTTAAAATACCAGCAGCATTTTATGGGACTACTTAAACAGAAAATTATGTTTATTCCTGACTGTGCAGAACACAAAGGACTACATGATTTAATGCATTCTGCAGAACAAGTTGGTAAACATACTTTAGAATGTGGTTTTGACTCTTTATAAGCATCTTGCAGGGCTGCTGTCACTGGGTCTGTACTTAGAAGGCATGCTTGGCTTAAGGAGCAAAACTTGCCAGATCATGTTAAAGCTAAATTACTGGATGCTCCCTTAAACCAAGACCACCTGTTTGGCAACAAAGCAGAAGAAATCCTCAAAAAGATGGAGGAAAAAGCTAAATCTATGCAAACTGCTAAAGATTTCTTACAAGTACAGCCTCCTCGATTCAGTAGGCATTGGCCTTCAAAGAACTGGGCTTTTCCAGTCCCTTCCAGGCCTTCTCAGTCCAAACCCAGGAGCAGTAGACCAGCAAGACTTCAATCTCAGGCTATGCACAGGTCTAAGCAGTGGGGGGCTTCCATTTCCAAAGCAGACAGTAGTAAGCCACCCCCTATGGAAAAATGGCACAGTGACTTATCCTCAAGTCTTCCAAACCCTGCTCAACTACTTGCTCCCTTAGGAGGAAAGCTCACCCTGCATGCAAAAAACTGGGAACTCATTACCAGGGCAAATGGGTTTTAAACATAGTTTCCCCTAGGATACAGATTCCACTTCCACTCACTCCCAACCCTAAGTGGATGGCCAGACCTCCCCCCAAATCAGTGGGTGGAGGCCCAAAAATAAGTGCTCTCTCTCTCCTCGGTATCAGGGCTATTCAACCTGTCCCAGCAGAACAAAGAGGACAAGGTGTTTATTCAAGACTGTTCCTGGTTCCCAGAAAAGAAAACTCCCGGCGTCCTATCCTGGACCTGTCTATTCTCAACACCTTTCTGGTGGTCCAAAATGCAAACTCTTCAACAGCTTCTTCCTATGCTAGGCAAGGATGCCTGGCTGGCAACCCTAGACTTAAAAGAAGCTTACCTGCACATCCCATTAAGGGAATCCTGCAGACAATACCTACGTTTCAGGGCGGGCTCTATACACTATCAGTTCACTGCCCTTTGGCTTATCTACTGCTCCCAGGGTATTCACAGAGTGCCTAGCTCCAGCCATTGCATTTTGCAGGCAGAGAAATATTCAGATTTACCCATACTTGGACGATTGCCTGATTCAGGCAAAAAGTCGGGACTTGTTATTACAACACCTGGCATTTGTAAAGAGACTTCTAACCTCACTGGGGTACACCATCAACGAGAAGAAATCACACCTAGTACCCTGCCAACAGATTGTATTCCTGGGAGCAAGCATGCATTCCTCACTCCAGAGAAGCAAGTTTATTTGACAACCTACTTCAACCTACTGACCACAAAAACCCAGCTGTCTGCAAGGAAAATCTTGCAAGCCCTGGGGTTCATGGCCTTTTGCATTCTGTTAATTCTATATGCAAGACTATAATATAAGGAAACGTCAGAGGTATCCAAAAAGTCTATGGTGTCAACATTCTCAGGACCTGGAAACAATGATTCCTATCATTCCTTGTCTAAGGGCAGAGTTCCTTTGGTGGGCAGAGGCCTGCTACCACAACAAGGGACTCCCTTTCACTCTACTCCCTGCCGCCCAAACCCTAACAACAGTCGCATCAGACTATGCATTGGTGGGGGGGGGGGGCTCACATGGCAGGGCAGTGCATTCAGGACAAATGGAACCCAAAACAGATGCACCTGCATGTCGGTCAAAAAGAAATGTTAGCTGTAGAGAATGCTCGGAATGCTCTGACAGCCTTCAAAGACCTTATTCTTCCAGGAGAACTATTGATAAAGACAGACAACACCACAGTTATGTGGTGCATAAACAAAGCAGGGGGGGGACCCATTCCTACCCACTCTGCAGACTAGCCATGGCTCTGTGAAACACAGCCCTGAGCCACTAAGTGAACCTGCAAGCTCAATTCCTGCCAGGCAAACTAAATTCACTGGCATACTTGAGCAGAAGTGTCATGGACCCACATGAATGGAAACTGGAACCCAAAATATTCAAGCTCTTGAGGAACAAATGGGGGACACCAGAGGTAGACCCATTTGCCTCCGCTCAGAACTATCAGTTGAACAAAAATTCTGCACCAGAACCCCCCACAGTCAAGCTTGCACAGTGGATGCCCTGGCCTTTACCTGGGAAAGCTTCTCAATTTATGCCTTTCCCCTCTGCCTCTCCTCAAAGGTTCTACTAAAGATCAAATGGGACAAGCCAAGGACAATCTTGATTGCCGCAGACTGGCCACACCAGCACTGATGCCCCCTTTTGCGCAGTCTGACAGTGCTGCAAACATGGCACCTGTCTCGGACCCCTTCCCTGCTGTCCCAGCAAGCGGGCCAGATTCTGCAACCTCAGCTTCAAACCCTGAACCTTGTAGCCTGGCTAATTCCCTGAGCTCACCTCTAACAACCCTCAGTAAGCAGGTGCTGGATGTCATTCTTGAGGCAAGGAGGCCTAGTACTAGAAAATCCTATTCAGAAAAGTGGAAAAGATACTGTTCCTGGAGCCAGGCTCAGGGGATTGGCACAACAGGGCCCAGCTTACCTCATATTCTAGACTTGTTTGTCTTTTCGGCTTTTCCCGGTTAGGGGTCACCACAGCGGAACTCCGGTCCGCTAATTGATTGGCAGTCGCTTTTTATGTTGCTGAGTTGACAGCCCGATGCCCAACCTTCAGCGAAGGCACGCCCATTCACACATGTCTTTCAGAGGCCACTCAACCGCGGGGAGGACATGCAGACTCAACACAGAAGGCACTCCAGCCAAGAATCGAACAGGAGAACCTTTTGCTGTGAGGCAACAACGCTACCGCTGCACCACCACGGCTATTCTAGACTGTTTAACAAAAATGCTCCACAGGGGCCTATCTTTTTCTTCAGTTAAGATTCATGCCTCTGCCATTTCAGCACATTATAATACTGAGCCAGCCCTCTTCTCTCATCCTCTGCTAAAACAGCCTTACTTCTAGCCATCACTTCTGATAGAAGAGTGTCTGAACTGCAGGCCCTCATGGCAGTGGAACCCTTAATTATCTTCCATGCGGACTGGGTTTCCCTCAGGACTAATCCATCCTTTATGCCCAAGGTGGTGTCCAATGTGGCTCTAAACCAGTCCATTAATTTGCCTACTTTTTTCCCTAATCCTCAAAATAAGAGGGAAAGGATACTGCATTCTCTGGATGTGCACAGACAGCTTAGATTCTGTTCGGACAGAACTAAGCCTGTCAGAAAATCTGACCAGCTGCTAGTTAGTTTTGCTGCAGGGGCAGAGGGGAAGACCATTTCAAAGCAAACCATTTCCAAATGGATAGCTCATTCATCCATTTCTGCTACAAGCACCATGAAAAACCTACTCCACAGGGGATAAAATCACATTCCACCAAGGCTGCATCTACCTCTACGGCATTTCTCAGAGGAGTCCCTATAAGAGACATCCTGGAAGCTGCTACCTGGAGCTCTGTACATACTTTCACCAAGCATTACCACATGCCTATCTTTTCGAAATCCAGAGCTAGATTTGCCACAGCAGTCTTACAAGGCCTGATTGCTAGCCCTAATGCTCATTAATTGCCACCACCCTTCCTTAGCTTTGGGAATCAACACAAATGTGACTGCAACAGTGAAACACAAAGAAAATAGTACAGTTGTGTACACTTACCATAAATGTAGATGATCGAGTGTATTCACAGTTGCAGTCCTGGTTACCCTCCCTTGGCTCTACCTTTCCTTCTTGTTTGGCAGGTATTATATCATGTGTATTTGCTTTTTGCTGGGGGTGTCCCATACCATATAATTGCTTCCTACTGGGGGGGCACCTGACATCTGGGGCAAGAAAAACTCGTGTAATGGCATCAGCTGCATGTTTTATACCCCTGACGTCATGGAAGAAGCGACAGCATCCGACGCAGAAATCTGAAGACTCTGGTATTCAGGCAGGCTGAGGGCTACCCGCAGGCAGATAACCCAAATATTATGACTGCAACAGTGAATACACTTGAACATCTACATTTGTGGTAAGTGTACACAACTGTACTTTGTCTACCTTGGGGTAATAAAAAGCATTATACACTTAAAGATAATTTTCTGTTCTAATTTGCTTTTACTTGAATATAACTACATTTATTTTGGTGATTTGTTGTCTGACTGTGCTACATTTGAAAGTTGAAATCTGCTAAAGACTACAGAAAACGCCTAACTACTAGAGACCGTCGAACTCTGCATTATAACAGTTGCATTATTAGAGTTCTGGGTCATGTGACAACAAATTAGGAAGTGACTGGACAGCTGCCTACAGTAAACACCAATGCAAGTTTATTGTAGTTCAGAAACATAATTCCCACTGATGTACCCAAGGTAAAATACATTTGTTTTATAATCAGAAAGCCTGTTTTCCAAAATTAGAGTATAATTACTACATATGGTAAAAAAAACTTTGCATGTAACCTTTAAAGAAACTTGAGATGCTAACCCTCCAGTGCCTGTTTCGTTTGTTGTGCAAGAGAGAACCCCTTGGCCACTCTTGAGTTGAAGATTGCCTACATACACATTCCAATTTACCAAAACCATAGGCATTTTGTTAGAGTTACGGAAGGGGAAGAATGCATTTTAAGTTTACATTCCTTCTGTACTGTCTTTCCACCTTGCTGAGGACCTTACCCAAATGCTAACCCTACTAGTTACCCAGTTGAGAACAAGGAGGGCCTATTTGTGTTCCTGCTTGCCTCATTCTAGTGTTATCTTGATAGGAAATGGAAAGATATTTGGCTCTGTTTTCTTTCTTTACCAGACTAAGGTTGTCTCTACCCAAATCAGTGTCAGCTCTATGGCATAGAGGGACAAATGCCTTGACTATTATAGACACCCGAAACTTGATTGTCAGCTCAGGCTTCTGTAAGAGCTTTACAGTGAGGATGGGCATGGGAGACCACTGTCAGCTCACACATCCTGGGAGAAGGAGGCGGCTTGGCTTACAATTTCAGGTGACTGCTAGTGGGAGCTCTAGGTATTACCCAGTGGAGGTTGAGCCCAGCTGATTCTGAACAGTGTTGATGCTTAGCACCAGTATGCTAAGTGTACTCTGGTCTGCAGAGATGTACTTTCCCTTTGGACAGTGCAGCATTAGGCTTGGTAGAGCCCACTGGGTGGGTGCTCCCAATGGATAGATGTTAGGCCACTCACTCAGGAGCAGCAGGCTACCCACTCTCTACAGCCTGACTCTCAACAGAGAATGGAGAACTGATTCAGACTCCTAGGTGGGAACAGATGGGACACGGGGCTCTGTTTCAGCCCAGGAGTGCCCATTTCCTGTAGCCTTAGATCCAGTGGGCTGACCGGGAATTCATAGCAGAGTCCTCTGGTAAGATTCTTGGGGGGGGGGTAGAAAAAGACTATTCCCAGTTCAAACAGCAGTGCAAAATGTCTCTTTTTGGGGGGATGTTATAATAAAGAAGGTATTAGAGCTACAAGCTCTGGTAAATTAAAAAGGAGTGAAACTTGAAACTTAAATTAAACAGAATTTGGCTTTTGATGAAAGTGATGCTAAACCTTGATAGCATCTTAGCAGAGGGCTCCTTTTGTTAAGGTAACAAAAAGTAGGCAGTACCAAGCCTGACACAGATGGGCTCAGTTAGTAATGCTGTAAGAAAGAAAACCAGAATTTTAGATAAGAGAAGTCAGTACAGAAACTGAGTTGGAGAGGCCTGTAGTTGTGGTTATACCAAGAGTAATAGGTGTAGAGAATGAGGTAAAAGAATCTCATACTGGAGTAAAAGGGAAAAGAGTACTTGAATAGAGTTGTCGCACTGCTACCTCAAAGTAGACAGCCAGTCAGAAAAAGAAGCATGATGGGGAAGGTAAAATGGCCACTACAAGCAAGTTATCAGTTTCATTGGCAGAGCAACATTATTTTCATGAGATAACTTTTGTAGAAGAGGAAGTAAATTTTGAAGAAAAAGCTGTATCTATATTTGTTGGGGAAGAAGCCACAACTGTTTTGTCATGATAGAATACTAATGACATTGATGCTGATCTAACTAACCTAAAAGTAAGCCATATTACTTTTAAAAAGGCTCTTAGGGAGGACGATAAATTAAGTAGAACTAGAGGGGAATATTGCAAGCAGAGCCATGGCTGGATCTTCAATCACCCAGTACTGTTCCGTTTTGCTGCCCTCGACTGTAAGTGGAGGAGCAAAAAAGACTGATCTGATGTCAATTTTCATTCATTCCTCAACTTTCGTGTTTCACTGTTGCAGTCATTACATTTAGGTAATCTGCTGACAGGTTGCCCTCAGTCGGCCTGAATTCCAAAGTCTTGGGTCCCGTGTTGGTTGCCGTCTTCTTTTCCATGACGTCAGGTCATCAGGGGTATAAAACATACAGCCGACGCCATTTTCTTTAGTCTTTCTTGCCGCGCAGTGCCTGAAGCAGAAGCATTTCGCAAGTGCCGGTCGGCTGACTACTGATATGTTCGAGTTTGAGTTTCAGAACTGAAGTCTTCACTAAAGCTAAGTACCCCGTTGGGGAAACTTTTTTTCTTGCCTTTTACCGATGTCAGAAAAAGTTAATAATTGTATTACTTGTGGGAAGCAAATACCTCATAACGATTTCCATTTATACTGTATTCCTTGCCTAGGCCCTGATCACAACGTGCCTGGCTGTCAGTTTTGTGCTAGATTTAACGAACGCACTTTTAAGCGTCAGTATATTTTTGCATCAAAGTATTTTGGAAACAGATTTCACTACCCAGAAATATCGTCGGATAGCAATCCGACTACTGGAGTACATAAAAAATGCAAAGAAAAGGACAGAGAAAGACAGTCGAGATCCAAAACTGACGACGAAGCTTCTCCTAAGACAGTTGCCGGTTCGCCGGTACACAGTGAGGCACCGTCACAGCCCCTGATACCCGCTACCTTAGAGTCGCAGGCCTCTACCGACACCCATGTGGAGTCCGGCATGCCGCAAGATACTCAAGGTATTGGACCAACGGATGCATCTCCCTCGGATGGGTCCGGAGCCGCTGAGCAGGCACCGGCTTTTGAGGGTGTATTGAGACCTCAACATTTGTACATCAAACCGACTGCAGCTGCAAAACCAAAGACAAAAGCAGCTTCTAAACCTAAAACAACGACGCATGAGCCACTTGCACAGGCCTCTATGCCTAAAAAACAGATGATCAAAATGGCTGAAGACCTTATTACCTTGATCAGGAGTACCCATCCCCCCTCCAGTTAAGAGGCCTAGGCAAGTCACTGATTATGAATCTTCAGATCAGGTTTCTATTTCTTCTGATTAGGAATTTTCTATACCTCCCTATGAGGATTCTGATGCTGAGGAGTCTATTCCATCTGCATCTCCTCCTGAGGATTATTCATTTGGAGAAACCTTGCATACTTTGAGGGAGCATTTTCACTGGGAGAGCCAAGACTTCTCAGAATCAAAAAGGCTCAGGGATTTCCTCCTTCTCCCTCAGCACAAGCCTTTAGCCATTCCCCCTGTTTTAGACATTGTGGATGATGTGTTTTCGGAGTCAAGCTTGACCCTTGACTCCTTACCTCCGGCTCCCAGTAAGCCTGACAGATATTACAGAGTCCCCGACTCACACAAATTTTTATTTAGAAACCCTGCTGCTGATCCTCAAACTATTTCACAGGGTCCAAAGGGAGTTAAGGCCTCAACAGCAAAAAACCCTACCCCCTCTGACAGAGATTCAAGGGCAATGGACAGATGGGGAAAGAAGGTGTATACATCTGCAGCCTTGCAATCAGAGCCTTAAATTGTCAATTTCATATGCTTAAGTACCAACAACATGTTATGGGATTGCTGAAACAGAAAATTATGTTGATTTCAGAATGTGCAGAAAATAAAGAATTGCAGGAATTATTGCATGCAGCTGAACAAGTTGGAAAGCATACTTTGCAATGTGGTTTTGATTCTTTAGAGTCCTCCTGCAGGGCCGCAGTTACTGGATCTGTGATTAGGAGGCATGCCTGGTTAAAGGAACAAAATTTGCCTGATAATGTTAAAGCTAAATTGCTAGATGCACCTTTACAGCATGATTCTCTGTTTGGTATTAAGGCAGAAGAGGTTTTAAAGAAAATGAAAGACAAAGCTAAGTCTATGCAAGCTGTTAAAGATTTCTTACAAGTGCAGCCACCAAGATTCAGTAGACACTGGCCTATACAAAATTTGTCCTTTTCTGTGTCAGACAGAGCTCAAAGGGGCAAATCCAGATGCCCTAAGGGTTCCAGGTACCAGGCTCAAGACTCATACAGGTCAAAGCAATGGGGCACATCCACCTCCAAATCTGGAGGAGATAAAGCACAAACTTATAGAAAGCAATCCCAATGACTTCCCTCTGCCTACACCAAGCACTTACCTTTTGGCAGCACCCATAGGGGGAAAATTAGCACTTTTTGCTCAGAATTGGCAGTTAATAACCCAGGACAAGTGGGTACTAAACATTGTATCACAGGGATATAGCTTCCGTTTCCACACTCTGCCAATGACTGGTTGGCCAGATCTGCCAAAAAATCAATGGGCAGAGGCACAGAAACAGGTTACATCCCTCATGGATATGGGGGCCATTCAGACAGTACCACAACAGGAAAAAGGACAGGGTTTTTACTCTACTGTTCCTGGTACCCAGAAAGGACAAGGCCTGGCGGCCAATACTGGATTTATCGATTTTGAACACATAGTTGGACATTCCAAAATTCAAAAGGCTCACTTTGCAGCAGCTTCTGCCCATGCTAGGCAAGAATGCTTGGCTAGTGACTTTAGACCTAAAACAGGCATACCTGCATGTCCCAATAAGACATCGTGCAGAAGATATCTCAGATTCATAGCTGGGCTTAATGCATTACCAATTATCTGCACTGCCCTTTGGCTTATCTACTGCAACCAGGGCCTTTACAAAGTGTCTGGCACCAGTAATTGCTTTTTGCAGACAAAGAAGTATTCAAATATATCCTTACTTGGACGACTGTCTCATTCAAGCAGAGAACAAGGACACTCTTCTACGACACCTGGCATTTGTGAAAAGGCTGCTAACATGCCTAGAGTACACAATAAACGAAAAGAAAATACAACTGCTACCTCTCAAAAGATAACATTCCTGGGTGCAAGCTTGAATACAACTGCCCAGATGGCTTACCTCACACCAGACAAACAAAGGCAACTGACTACTTACTTCAAACTGATGGCAACAAAAACCCAGTCTTCTGCAAGTCAAATTCTGCAGGCACTGGGCATCATGGCATCCTGCATCCTACTAATTCCATATGCAAGACTGCATATGAGAAACTTCATTGGTACCCAAAAAGTTTATGGAGTCACCATTCACACAGTCACAATGATTCCTCTCATTCCCTGCATGCAACAGCAGTTTCTATGGTGGACAAAGGCCTGTCACCAAAACATGGGACAGCCCTTCACTCTACCTCCTGCCAGCCAAACCTTAACAGACACATCAGATTATGCCTGGGGGGCCCACATGGCAGGAAGATGCATTCAGGGCATATGGGCACCAAATCAAATGCATCTACATATCAACCAGAAAGAGATGCTAGCTGTTCAAAATGCCCTAACAGCCTTCAAGGACTTAATTCATCCAGGACAACTACTGATAAAGAAAGACAACCCCACAGTCATGTGGTATATAAACAAGCAAGAGGGCACACACCCTTTGCAGATTAGCCATGGCACTGTGGAACACAGCTTTGACCTACCAAATACATCTTCAAGCTCAATTCCTGCCAGGAAAACAAAACACTCTGGCAGACGATTTAAGCAGAAACCTTATGGATCCTCATGAGTGGAAACTAAATCCACAAGTCTTCAGCATGATAACAGAGAAATGGGGGAGCCCAGACATAGATCTATTTGCCTCTCCTTAAAATTATCAACTGAAAAGATTCTGCACAAGGACTTATCACAGACAAGCATGGAAAGTGAATGCCCTATCCTTCAGTTTACGCCTTTCCTCCTCTGCCTCTTCTACCCAAGGTCCTCCTAAAAGTCAGACAAGAGAAGCCAAAGATGATATTAATTGCCCCAGTCTGCCACGCCAATTCTGGTACCCAGTCCTAAGGAACTTGTCTCAATACCCAGCTTGGACCTTGCCTCAAAAACCACAACTACTGTCCCAGCAAAACAATCAGATCCTGCACAATCAACTGCACACTCTGAACCTGGCAGCATGGCTAATCCTACAAATGACACCTCTCAGTAAAGCTGTGATGGATGTCATTTTGGAAGCCAGAAGGCCTAGTACTAGAAAATCTTATGCTGACAAATGGAAGAGATTCTGTGCTTGGAATCAAGCACAAGGAACTGATACAGCAGAACCACATATTCCTCAGATGTTACAATACTTAACTAAGATGTTTGACAAAGGCCTATCTTTCTCATCAATCAAAATCCATGCCTCTGCCATTTCAGCTCATTACAATACAGAGCCACCAATCTTTTCTCATCCTTTACTACAGCAGTATCTTAGAGGAGCCAAAATTTAAGGCCTCCTAGAAGATCACCATTACCTGCTTGGGACCTCAGTTATGTGTTGGAAAAGCTCACGCTGCCTCCATTTGAACCAGCTGCTACCGCTGATATAAAGTTCTTATCATGGAAGACAGCTCTGCTACCAGCAATTACTTCAGCAAGAAGAGTTTCAGAGCTACAGGTCCTCATGGCTGTAGAGCTTTTTATCATATTTTACCCAGACAGGGTGTCTCTGAGGACAAAACCTACTTTTATGCCTAAGGTTGTTTCCATTGTGGTTCTTAACCAAACAATTTATCTGCCAACTTTTTATCCAAATCCGCAGAACAAAGGGGAGAGAATTCTGCATTCCTTGGACGTACACAGACAGCTAAGATCCTACTTGAGCAGGACTAAAGCTCTAAGAAAAACTGAGCAATTGCTAGTGTCATATGCTGCAGGATCAGAAGGAAAGGCTATTTCAAAGCAGACAATTTCAAAATGGATAAGCCATTGCAGCCGTTTCTGCTACTTATACCATGGCAAACCTGTGCCCAAGGGCATTAGGTCTCACTCCACCATAGCTGCAGCTACTTCAGCAGCCTTTCTCAGAGGAGTACCAGCCAAGGACAGTCTAGAGGCTGCTACTTGGAGTTCTGTTCACACCTTTACAAAGCATTACCATTTGCCTCTCTACTCTAAGTCCAAGGCAGCCTTTGCCACTGCAGTGCTGCAGGGCCTTATAGCCTCAGCTAATGCTGTTTAGCTCCAGCCTCCCAACCATAGCTTTGGGATTCTACCCAAATGTAATGACTGCAACAGTGAAACACGAAGAACATAGTACAGATGTTCTTCATGTTTCACTGTTGCAGTCATTACACTTGGGTTATCCTGCTGGCAGGCTACTGTCAGTCGGCCTGAATTCCAAAGTCTAGGTCTGGCGTCGGTTGCTGTCACCTCTTCCCTGATGTCAGTGCCCCAGGGGTATAAAAGATGCAGCCGCCATTTTCTTCAGTCTTTCTTGCCGCGCGATGCCCGAAGCATAAGCAGTTAGCAAGTGCTGGTCGGCCGACCCCTGAGATTTTCGTGTTCGAATTTCAGATCTGAAGTCTTAATTAAAAGCTAAGTACCCCGTTGGGGAAACTTTGTTTCTTGCTCCAGACCGATGATAGAAAAAGTTAATTGTATTTCTTGTGGGAAGCAAATACCTCATAAGGACTTTCATTCTTACTGTATTCCTTGCCTAGGCCCTGACCACGACGTTGCTAGTTGTCGGTTTTGTGCTAGATTTAACCAACGCACTATTAAGCGTCGGTACAATTTTGCATTACACTATTTTGGCAGAAGATTTAATTATACCATGTCGTCGGATAGCCATCTGACTACCGGAATTCACAAGAAACGCAAAGAAAAAGAGAAGGACAGGCATCCGAGGTCCAAAACTGACGGTTCTCAGTGAGGCGCCTTCACAGCCCCTGAAGCCCACTACTTTAGACCTGCAGGCCGCTACCGACTCCCACGTGGAGTTGCGTAGGCCGCTGGAAGGTCAAAGTATTGGACCTTCGGAGACTGTTCCCTCAGATGGGTCCGGAGCCGCTGTGCAGGCACCGGCTTCTGAGGGAGTTTTTAGACCAACTCAATTATACATTAAAACCACTTCAGCTTCAAAGGCAAAGACTAAAGCACACTTAAAGACAAAGAAACAAGTACAACAGCCTCATGGACAGGCCTCCATGCCCAAAAAACAGATGCTCAAAATGGCCGAAGACTTAATTACTTTGATCAGGGGTTCCTGTCCCCCTCCTGATAAAAGGCCTAGGCAAGAGACCGAATATGAATCTTCAGATCAGGTTTCCATTTCATTTGATTCCTCTTTTGATCAGGAATACTCTCTTCATCCCTATGAGGATTCTGATGCTGAAGAAGCTATCCCTTCAGCCTCTCCTCCTGAGGATTACTCTTTTGGGGAAACCTTGCATACCATGAGGGAGCATTTCCACTGGGAGAGCAAGATTTTTCAGAATCGTAAGAAAAGGTTCAGAGACTTCCTTTTACTACCACAACACAGACCCCTAGCTATTCCACCTGTGTTAGACATTGTTGATGCATTTTCAGAGTCCAGTCTGACCCCTGACTCCTTACCTCCAGCCCCTGTTAAGCCAGGCAGGTACTACAGGGTCCCTGACTCTCATAAATTCCTTTTCAAAAACCCTGCTGCTGACCCAGAAACCATCTCTCAGGGTCCCAAAGGGGTCAAGGCTTCCGCTTCAAAAAACCCTGCAGGGCCGCAGCTACAGGTTCTGTAATTAGGAGGCATGCTTGGTTAAAGGAACAAAGTCTGCCTGATCATGTCAAAGCAAAATTGTTAGATGCCTCATTACAACATGATACTTTGTTTGGTGTTAAAGCAGAAGAGGTGTTAAAGAAAATGGAGGACAAAGCTAAATCTCTGCAAACGGTTAAGGATTTCTTACAGGTTCAGCCTCCTAAGATTTAGCAGACACTAGCCTACAAAGAATTAGTCCTTTCCAGTGTCAGACAGACCACAAATGGGCAGATACAGATGCCCAAGAGGCAGATCCAGCCCCAAGGCTCGTACAGGTCTAAACAATGGGGTGCTTCTACCTCCAAAAGTAGAGAAGACAAATCACAACCATACAGGAAACAGTCCCAATGACTTCCCCCTGCCTGCACCAAGCACTTATCTGCTGGCAGCACCTTTAGGTGGAAAACTAGCACTTTTTTCTCAAAACTGGCACATAATAACCCAGGACAAATGGGTCCTAGACAGTGTCACAAGGCTACAAATTTCACTTCCATACCCTGCCAAGGACAAACGGTTGGCCATACCTGCCAAAACATCAATGGGCAAAGACACAAAAGCAAGTCTCATCCCTCATGGACATGAGTACTATTCAACATGTACCAAAGCAAGAGCAGGGACAAGGAGTTTATTCAAGACCGTTTTTGGTACCAAGAAACAACAAGACCTGGAGACCAATACTGGACCTATCTATTCTAAACACATTTCTGGATATACCAAAATTCTAAATGTTGACTCTACAGCAACTTCTGCCCATGCTGAACAAGAAGGCTTGGTTGGTGACTTTAGACCTAAAAGAGGCATACCTGCATGTCCCAGTCAGACAAACATGCAGAAGATACCTCAGATTCAAAGCTGACTCAATGCACTACCAATTCCCTGCACTGCCCTTTGGCTTATCTACTGCACCCAGGGTCTTCACAAAGTGCCTGGCACCAGTAATTGCATTCTGCAGACAAAGAGGAATGCAAATATATCCTTACTTGGACAACTGCCTCATTCAAGCAGAGAACAAGGACATTCTACTATAGCATCTGGCATTTGTAAAGAGATTTCTAACAGGCCTAGGGTACGCAGTCACCGAAAAGAAATCAAAACTAGTACCCTCTCGAGAGATAATATTCCTGGGTGCAAGCTTAAATACAACTGCCCAGATGGCTTATCTCACGCCAGACAAACAAAGGCAACTGACTACCTATTTCAACCTGTTGGCAACAAAGGCCCAGTTATCTGCAAGAAAAATTCTGCAGGCTTTGGGCTTCATGGCATCCTGCATTCTACTAATTCCATATGCGAGACTGCATATGAGGAAACTTCAGTGGTACCTAAAAAGTGTTTGGACTCAACATTGCCACAGCCTGGAAACAATAATTACCCTCATTCCCTGCCTGCAACAGGAGTTTCGTTGGTGGGCGAAGGCTTGTCACCAGAACAAGGGACAGCCATTCACTTTACCCCCAGCCAGGCAGACATTAACAACGGATGCATCAGATTATGCCTGGGGGGCCCACATGACAGGAAGATGTATTCAAGGCACATGGTCCGTAAACCAAATGCATCTACATATCAATCAAAAAGAGATGCTAGCTGTTCAGAATGCCCTGACAGCCTTCAAGGACCTACTTCATCCGGGACAACTACTGATAAAGACAGACAGCATCACGGTCATGTGGTATATATAATAATCAGGGAGGCACTCATTCTTACCCCCTTTGCAGACTAGCCATGACTCTGTGGGACGCAGCTTTGACTTACCAAGTACATCTGCAGGCACAATTCCTGCCAGGAAAGATAAATACTCTGGCAGACGAACTAAGCAGGAACCTCATGGATCCCCATGAGTGGAAATTGGATCCACAAGTCTTCAGCATGGTAACAAGGAAATGGGGATGCCCGGATATAGATCTATTTGCCTCTTTTCACAACTACCAACTAAAAAGATTCTGCACAAGGATTTATCACAGACAAGCATGGAAAGTGGACGCCCTCTCTTTCAGCTGGAAAAGCTTAGCAGTATATGCCTTTCCTCCACTGCCTCTCCTCCCCAAGGTACTCCTAAAGGCCAGACAAGTGAAGCCAAAGATGATACTGATTGCCCCAGACTGGCCTCGCCAGCACTGGTACCCAGTCCTAAGGAACTTGTCTTAATGCCCGGCTTGGACCTTGCCTCAATTACCTCATCTACTATCCCAACAAAACAATCAGATCCTGCACAGCCAATTAAAGACCTTAAATTTGGCAGCATGACAGATAATGTAGTAATACAAAACGCGCCTCTCACTAAAGCTGTAATGGATGTCATTTTGGAGGCCAGAAGGCCTAGTACCAGAAAATCGTATGCTGGAAAATGAAAGAGATTCTGTGCTTGGAACCAGACACAAGGAATTGACACAGCTGTACCAAATATTCCTCAGATTTTGCAATACTTAACTGAGATGCTGGACGAAGGCCTATCCTTTTCATCAATCAAAATTCATGCCTCTGCCATTTCGGCTCATTACAATACAGAGCCACCAATCTTTTCTCATCCCTTGTTAAGGCAGTACCTCAGAGGAGCCAAAAACTTGAAGCCTCCAAGGAGATCACCAATACCTGCATGGGACCTCAATTATGTTTTGGAAAAACTCACCCTGCCTCCTTTTGAGCCAGGCGCTACAGCTGATATAAAGTTTTTATCTTGGAATACAGCTCTACTTCTAGCAATAACCTCTGCAAGACGAGTCTCAGAGCTACAGGCACTCATGGCTGTGGAACCTTTTATTATTTTTTTATCCAGACAGGGTTTCTTTGAGAAGAAACCCAACATTTATGTCTAAGGTAGTGTCCAGTGTGGCCCTTAACCAAACTATTCATCTGCCTACTTTTTATCCAAACCCACAGAATAAGGGGGAGAGAATTCTGCATTCTTTGGACTTGCACAGCTACGTTTCTACCTGAACAGAACCAAAGCTTTCAGAAAGACAGAGCAACTGCTAGTGGCATATGCTGCAGGATCACAAGGAAAGGCCATCTCAAAGCAGACTATTTCAAAGTGGATAGGCCACTGCATTCGTTTCTGCTATTCACAACATGGCAAGCCAGTGTCTAAGGGCATTAGGCCACATTCAACCAAAGCAGCAGCCACTTCAGCAGCCTTCCTCAGGGGAGTACCAACCAGACATTTTAGAGGCTGCTACCTGGAGTTCTGTGCACACCTTTACAAAGCACTATCATTTACCACTCTACTCTAAATCCAGGGTAGGCTTTGCCACTGCAGTTCTGCAGGGCCCCATAGCCGCTCCTAATGCTATTTAGCTCCAGCCTCCCAACCTTAGCTTTGGGATTCAACCCAAGTGTAATGACTGCAACAGTGAAACACGATGAACATAGTACAGTTGTGTACACTTACCATAAATGTAGATGTTCGAGTGTATTCACTGTTGCAGTCCAGATTACCCACCCACCATCCCCATATATTTGCTGGAACTTATCTGCTCTTCTCTATCCTATACAACCTATGTGGTGTATTTGCTTATAGATGAAAGTATTGTATATATTTTGGTGCATGCATGTTTTATTGGCATATTTTTATCCTACCCTTTGGGGGCCACTTGACATCTGCGGCAAGAAAAACTGAAGAAAATGGCGACAGCTGCATTTTTTATACCCCTGGCGCACTGACGTCAGGGAAGAGGCGACAGCAACCGACGCCGGACCTAGACTTTGGAATTCAGCCGACTGAGGATAGCCTGCCAGCAGGATAACCCAAGTGTAATGACTGCAACAGTGAATACACTCGAACATCTGCATTTATGGTAATTGTACACAACTGCACTTGTGTACACTTGCCATAAATGTAGATGTTCGAGTGTATTCACTGTTCCAGTCCAGGTTACCCTCCCGCCATCCCCCTGTCATTCTACAGTTTGTCTTTCCTTCTCTATCTTTTACAACCTATGTGGTGTATTTGCTTGTAGGTGAAGGTAAAGTGTATAGTGATGCATGTATATATATATATATATATATATACATACACATATATAAATATTTATAATATTGCTACCTTTTTTGGGGGGGCACCTGACATCGGTGGCAAGAAAAACTAAAGAAAATTTCGTCGGCTGCATGTTTTATACCCCTGATGACCTGATATCATGAAAGAGAAGACAGCAACTGACGCAGGACCCAGGACTTTGGAATTCAGGCCGACTGATGGCAACCTGCCAGCAGATTAAATGCAATGACTGCAACAGAGAATACACTCGAACATCTACATTTATGGTAAGTGTACACAACTGTACTTTTTGGATCCGATCCTATGATCTGACTCTGCTGCCTCCACTAGCTCGTGGATCACTGAAAGCTCTATAGGGTCCTTCCTTTCCCATGATGCCCAAGCCCCTATCGTACCTCAGATCTCGTTTTACTGCCTTGGAGTTTTGATGTGGTTGCTGTTGTAGCTGTTGAGTGCTTCCATAATTTTTGGGTTTCAGTGAGTAAATAACTTTAATATTTTTTTTTTTTATATCTTTTGGTGCTGACCCGTCTACCTTCTGGTGACTCCGCCCACTGATGAGCTTATTGCTTTGGTCTGTTAGCGAGCATGGGAAGAGGCTGATGCTGTTGAGTCAATACCTAAGAGAGAAGACAAGATCCTGGCACCACCTAAGGACAGAATCCACTGGAGCAAAAGACTACTAGTTAATAGCATGGATGTTGCAGCAGCCACCAAGAAGGAACTTGCAGAACAGAGTTACTTTGTCCACCCCCCCCCCCAACAGGGAGTCTAAAGCATTACGCAGATTCGGAAAGAATGTTTATGCTTCAGTGACCTTTACCCTTTGATTGCTGAACTACCTGGCATATTTCAGAAGACTCCAGAGGGGTTTGATTAACCAAATCTGTGTCTGGGACCATATCCTCTGAGGCTGATGGCACTGTTGCCTTGCAGTTGGCTACCCTTCAGTCCATTTCCAATTCGTCCATGACAATTATCTCTCTTGCAGCAGATGGTTCCTTACGGAAGGTGCATTCAGGGATTTCCATCAGGAGGGTATGTCTGGATGCGCTTGTGTGACTTTGTAGAATCCTTCACAGCTTCCCTCATCAATTCTCCTTTTGACGGAAGTTCCCTATTTGGCTCTAAATTGAAAGACGCACTTTCCAGGTGTGAGCAGGAAGGATAAACAGTCTTCTGTAGGGTACGTTTATCAACCCCTCAGCAAACATTTTCTAGGAATCCATGAGGAGGTCAGAAGATGTGGTTCAGGGACCCCCAGGGTCCCTTCCAGCATCCACATGGAGATAGTTCCTCCAGAAGCAAAGGGGGGAACGCTAATGGAAGACATTACCCTCATGGCAGAGGGGGTCTGCAAAACCAAGGAGCAAGAGATTCTTTCTCTGATAGATCCTACCACCACTCCTAAAATGAGGCCTGACTGTCATTCTCTGGAAGTGGGTGGGGATCGTTTATCCCTGCACCAAAGCGCCTGGTTAAAAGTTACAAAAATGCACGGGTGCAGAGGATAGTATCCAGAGGTTATATCATACCCTTTTCCTATCTACCTCCTCTGGTTTCAGAGAAAATCCCAGATGCTCCAGCCAGTTAGATGAGGGCAGCCGCACTAGAAATAAACAGACTGTTAGAAAATTGAGTAATCCAAAATGTCCCCCCCAGACCAGAAAGAGTCCAGAATTTAAAGATTCAAAACCAAAGGTAGAAACTCGGTGCCAAATAACACCTAAAAAGTTGACAGCTCAAAAAAAATCTACATTAGTCACTGTGAGAAGTCCAGAAAACACCCAGAAGTAAAGGCAAAGATAAACTGTTTATTCCAATGCAATCATTTTAGCACATTAAATGACTCACTGCATTTTCATACCTATACACAAGACTTCATTAGATGTTTGTCAGCCTACCCCCACAGTTCTTTAAATATACTTACAGTAAATTAGCTTTATTTTACAAATCACCATTAAAAACAATTTACAAGAGTAGTTTCAGAATAACAGTTGCAAATCACTAACCCAAAACCACCCAAACATTAAAAAAAATCTCTGAACATATTTATAATACATAAGTAGACACATGTATTAAAAATACAAATTTCTTCCTACAGTTCATGTGAAAATAGGGTTGCCTTTTGTTGTGGCTAAAACCAGAGGAAGACCACACCCCTCGCACCACCCGTAAATCGCCCATTGCTGCCCCCCTCTACCATCCACGTTCCTCCCATTTTGTGACATCTTTGACATCAGCTGATTGGGAATGCCCTTTTTTCCGTTCCTGATGCTGATTTCTGCCGATTTACTATGCTTTTCTGTAAAAAAGCAAAGTAAATCTGACAATGTAACACACTGATAATCTGTTTATTTTTTGAAACAGAATACCAGAGTTTGTACAGTGTTTTTCAGACTACCGGACAACGGTTTGATTTCTGGATAGTCCAGGAAAAAAATGGAGAGGTGGAAACCCTGTATGAAAAAAATGTAATACGCTAATATAAATATAATCACAGTTACTTTCAGACTAAATTAAAACAGAATCACTACCCCCATCTAGTGTCGTAATGAAGGAAATTCTACTAAAAGTCAGATTAACATGTTTGAATAAGCACCATTATGCCCTAATGCAGACATATAGGCCCCCAGTTTGCAGTCGCCTGCAAACTTTGTCAAAGCCAAAGTCCCCCCATGGCCCTGTACTTGAGAAGTAGATGCCAACAATAAGGGGGCCCGAAGGAGGAGCCCCTGTGGACACCACTTGTGACCGGCTTGGAGTCTGACATAATCTGTCTGTTCTAAGCTTAAGAACAGTGGCAAGGGAGACATATTTTTTTAAACCAGGGAGTCTACTGGCTTCAAGAAAAGTTGCAAATATATTTCCCTGTATTCTATCCTGGTCTCCCTGTAGGATCCTGTATTTGTTTTTATACAAAAAAATTTAAATGTCGATTGCTTACAACTTAAAGTATGCTTGAATAAAGCGTCTGTACCTTCTTTAGGCCTAATTTCATGCATATGTTCGTCTATCCTTCTTTTGAGCTTGCTCTAAGTTTTCCCCTACATAAAATGCATCACATTTTTGGGGAGTCAAAGATGGAATAAAACTAACCCAGAAAACAAACCAGGAATTATTTCAACATAATACTTGGAATCTGTAATTGCAATCAACATTTAAAACAAAACCAGCAAGAAAGAAAACCTGACCTAACAGCTAAACTAATAAGATTGAAACAGATTAACTGAAACAACAAAAGCCGTGTGCTTGTGAATCCTTTCATTCTGAACTGCACACATAAACTGAGATATTTCAGCAGCACAAGATGTCAAAGGATGACAGAAATATGGACACTACAACATCAAAAACTAAACTTTCGGGCTTATCTCCTGAGAAAGACGGAAACTCCAAAAGACAAAAAATAATAAAACAACAAGATACTTCTAAAGCTGGATCAACTTGCAAACCTAGATGACATCAAAACAGCCTTACTTCCCATTCAAGACGCAATAAAAGAGTTATCCATGCAACTGCAAACATTTGGGGATACCTTCAAGCAAGTAATAGAAATAATGGATAAATCAGAAGCCAAAATCACTGAGAATGATGAAAAAATTGTGTTAATAACCAAAAAAACTGACTCACGTGAAGTAGACATTCAAAATATCCAAACAAAAATCATGGATTTAGAAGCAAGATCCAGAAGAAATAATATTATCATCAGAGGCATCCCGGAATCTATATCCCCTAATGATCTGATCCCTTCTATTATCCAGATATTTTCTACTTTGCTCAAAGAACCAGGAAAAGCTCAACAAATTGTAATAGAAAGACCACACACAGCTCTGAGAGAATCCTAGATGTCAGACAAACCAAGACCGGTATATGTCAAACTTCTAAATTTCCAAGATGTCAACACAGTCTTACTAACTGCTAAAAAAGAATTGTGGGTCCACTACATGGAAGAATAATCTAATATCACTAGCCAAAGATCTTCCCCTGCAAATTAGACAAGCTAGACAACTTCTTTCCCCCTACTGCAAGTTTCTAATTGAAAGGAAGATAAAGTTTCAAATGAAATATTCAAACTCACTAATTTTCCACCTAGATGGTGTTAAATATTCAGTTGCTAACCACAAGGAAGCTAAAAACACTTTCCTGGTCTTTTTCAAAAAAAATTCCCTCCACAGATCGCTAATTGCACTTACCGGAATGGCTTACAGAAATCTATCTGTGGGCTGCATAGCTAGCGACCAACTGTGGTCCTCTTCTGTTGCTTTTGCAAGTTATCTTCATGTAGGGCCGTATTAGGCCTCTATTTTGAGTAGCATGACTTGTTTCACTCTTCACCAGACCACGAGGAGCAACCCGGTAACATAACAATACTTCCGCCTCTGCAATTTTCCCATGAACGGAACTTAAAGTCCCTGCTGCGCAGAAAACAAGCATCTACGAAGATGGTACATCCGGAAATCCGAGCTAGTAAAAGGTCCCCCTATGAGTAACTAAGCAGTCGGGCTTAGTTGAATCGACAGGTCGGAAATCCTGCAAACCAAAGGGAAAAAAAAAAAAGTTAAAACATTACATCTGGTCCTTAAACACAATAGATATGTCCTCAAACACAGAAAACAAACTCCACCTGGCTATACTCTTCAACTAAAACCCAAAAACAGCAGCAGAAACAATATCAAAGCATTATTCCCCCTAAACATAAAAAACATTCTACACAACTGAAAAATGCTCAATCCAAAGCAAGTTAGAATATAAGTATGATGATAATACTAACAAAATGTACAGGATGGCTCAAGGCAGTAATCATTCCCAGTGCAGATATATTTTGACTGTCCATACACAGATGTTGCGACATACTCTAGAACTTTACCATGTCCTGATTACTTTATTTGTAACGCCAGAAATAGTCTTTACCTTGCCAGGCACCTGTCTTTTGAGACGTATTCCATTGGCAAAACAGAATAAGTCCAGGAACACCATCTGATGGAGCGAACTGATCAGACGCACAAAGCAGACAAAGACTGAAAGAACCATACCCTGCACTTCAGATGCAACTCATTAATAGCTGATAACCCTTACTTATCGGCATTGTGATCAATAATATCGCCCAGAACTGCATCTCACAGCAATGTGCCCTTAAAAACAGTCTTAAACACAGAAAAACAATGGCAGAGGAATCACCACAAACAGGAATGATGGCACAGAACTTTAACTAAGCAATAATCTAAAAAACAATCTAAACTAAAAATGTATGTATCTTAGATTCCTCTATACAGTGAATTTTTACCTGTGGATGTAGTGAGAGTGTCAGCCATATGGTGTTCATTTCCAAATATATTCATTGCCTACATGCCTCCTTAGGGTAAGTAAATGGTATGTTGGTTATTTTGTATGTATATTTCTTAGTTAGAGGTTTATATTACTTAATCTCGGTTTAATACATATCCCTGAGGAAACATCGCAGTATTATATACCAGACCATTCCTTTACACAATAGTGCTATATAAATACATATGGAGTTGAGCACAGAACACATTTTTCTGTTATAATTATTTTTAAATCTTGAGTGAAGATCTACCAGAGCTGTGCATTTTGCTGATCAAACATTAGCTGTAATACACATTGCTAGCTCTTGTGTCATTAGCTATTAGGCATACTGCAAATCCTTGAGTCTATAAGTTAATCTTTTTGTCTTAACTTGCTGATTCCTAGACAACCCTAAACCTAATACCCGAAGTTTAACCTAAGAATGACACCATCATCCATATGTAGACTAACATCCTCATATCCTCATATTGTTGTGCTGTTTAACTCAGTTGCCTTTCCTATCACAGCAACAAAACTTGTAAAATAATATGACATACTGGTAACTGTTTGTGCATTTTATATTGGCGCTCATATGTGAGATCAATGTTACATGCAAATCAAGTGAATTATCAAGACGTGTGCCTTTATACCAGACTTTCATGGACTGGTTTCTAATACTTGTTGGCTCAATGTCTAGCATATAGAGGAACATAAGACCCATTTAAGGGTTTGAACCCGTAAATCGAACCTCCTATTAACATGCAAGAAAGCAAATGAAGATGCAATATACTCTTTTATTGTGTATAACAAACATTAAGCCTGAATAAAAAGCTGTTTAATACAGTAAATCAAGGGATCAAACATCCTGCTCCCAAACAATTATCTCAGGAATTGCTAACATGTCACAATGTAGAAGAGTAACATAAAAGGATTTGGATGATAGGTGGGCAGTTCACAAAGTTGAAGACTATATTGGGACAACAAAAATTAAAGTAGATTTTTCAAAGATAGGAGCAGACATAAAAACACTGAAGCAGACATCATTGTTTACGCATACACCCAGATCTTCACTTAGATAGTTATAAACATTACATTACTAGAGATAGGTCCTAACCCCCCCATTTTATTCTTGGAAGCATAATTATCAAGGTCCTTCCTCTCAATGATTGCAGTAAATCATACCAGAAGAAAAGACCAATTACTGCAGTAGCATTGTCGCTTCACAGTTAGACGTTACCCGTTCGATTCTCAAGAGCGTCTTCTGTGTGGCGACATGCGTGAATGGGCATTCCTTCGTTGAAGGTTGTGCGTTAGGCCCGGCAAGCCAGCACGTAAAACTCTACTGCCAATCATTAGCAGACCTGAGTTCCGCTGTGGCAACCCCTAACCGGGAAAAACCAAAAGACGCAAACAAACCAGAAGAAAAGACCAAAAGTCACCATATACGACTATACTAGATATAAAACAAGATTTAGGTATAACAGAACGTGGATAGAAAATGTGTTAATACTGGCTTTGACAGCCCTTCTGGAATCTGTTGCTTCTTCTTTTTTTTTTTTCCTCATTATATAAGGTTAAGCATGTTGATTATACAGTTTTGAATTTATAATGTTGTATAGTAAAAGTCATTGAGGAGACTTAGGATTCATAAGTAGTGCTTTCTAGGGAATAAGCTTGGTAAGCTTTGTCAAAGTAGTGAAAACACATGTAGGGTTACTAATCTTCACTTTCCATCTACAACTTAAAACACAGGATGCTATTGTCCTATAGATATATAAACATTTAAAGTTAATAACTTCTTATACCCTGCTTTATTCCTGGTCCTGGGGGTTAGTGGATAGGCACAGGAATAAGAAGATGCTTTCATAACTCGATTTCTGTAAAAGCTGAGCATAAAATACTATCTGTATATAAATCAAATGTCTTCTTATACAGACAAATTAAATACCTTGATGTGGGAATTTGATTCATGGACTATTAAAGGGCTCCAGAACAAAAAGAAAAGAAAACTGTTTCTACACCTTATCTTACGGGCAAAAGCAAACTTTATTCTAGTTCAGGAAACTCATCTAACCCTTGAACAATGGTCAGAAATTAGGGAAAAAAAATGGATGAGAAATTATAGCTTCTGAAGGTAGAACCAATAATGCTGGAGTAGCTATAATAATTAAAAAGCAATACCAAGACAAAATTTTGGAAACCAAAATAGATAAAGAAGGGAGATGGTGTTATGTAACTCTCAAGTCCTGCATTTCGTAAACCCATTTTACTATTAAATATTTACGCTCCTTGTAATAATCAACACTTCTTTCTTACATCATGATACCCTATTTTAAGCCAATACCAAAATCATTATATGATTCTAGGAGGAGACTGGAACACGTACCAAAATCCAAAGCAAGACAAGTCAAGTATACCCCTATTGTATAATAAACAAGTGTCTCTAACTTTAAATGAACTTAAATACAACTTCAGTTTGTATGACCCCTTTAAACATGGAGATAATCCAAATAAATCAAATAATTTTAGGTTTTACTCCAATTGCCATAAAATGTGGTCGAGAATTGATTTTTTCCTAATCTCGGAAGCACTAACTAATTTAGACCCTAAAGTGAACATGCATGCTAGATACCTCTCCGACCATTCCAAAATTACCTTGAACTTTAACGATAACCCCAAAAACTATACATCAAAAAGAGGATATAATTGGTCCCTGAACCCCAATCTTTTAACTAAAAAAGAAATAATCAATGAGATTCAATCTATTCTTAAATTAAATCTGGCTGACATCACGAATCATCAGCTACCTCCTGATATTGAATGGGCGGCAATCAAAGCTCAAATTAGGGGATTTTTTATACAAAAAGCAGCTTATTATTAAAGATCTCAATTTAGAGAGGAGCAGGTGCTGGAAACGAAAATAAAATCACTTGAACATGACCTAATAACTAATTTCAATACTCAAACAGAAAAAGAACTACTGAAATGCCAAAAAGACCTCTACCTTTTACATAATAATAACCTATCCTTCCATGAAACCAAAATATTAGCTAGCTAATGTTCAAACTCCATCTCGAGCGCTAGCAAGAATTGTTAACCAAACCAAATCATCCTCTCAAATTTCTGAAATATTTTATGAGAACAAGAACTATACTAAAAGTGATGATATTATTAAGACCTTTGAGTTTATATATTCACAAACTTATGGAGACCAACTAATACTACCCCCAAAAGAAAGCAGTACACACTTCGTCCAAAACCTCAACTTCCCAAAACTAGAACTAAAACAACAAGAAAAACTAACTGAACCAATCTCCATAGAAGAAATAACATCAACAATTCAGCAACTGAAATCACATAAATCCCCTGGTCCAGATGGTCTCACAGCAGAATTTTATAAAACTTTTTGCCCCATCGTAGCACAAATTCTATTTTATATACTAAACTATATAACAAATAATAAAATGAATGACATACACTTTAATGCATCTAAAACTATATTTATACTTAAAGAAAAGGCAGACCCTAAAAATCCAGATAGTTAAAGACCCACATCACTATTAAACATTGATAACAAAATCCTAACATCTATACTGGCAAACAGATTAAATAACTTAATGGATAAAATTACCTCCATTGAACAATCTGGTTTTATAACATTTAGACAAACGAGTGACAATACACTAACACTAAATACACTGATCTCATATGCTAACCAAAACAATTTAAACATATATGCGCTCGTTATTGACGCCCATAAAGCCTTTGATAGAGTAAACATGAAATTTCTATTTCAAATTCTACCCTACTTTAACATACCCCAAAAATGTATCCAAACCTTACAAATACTATACAATAACCCATATACATCGTTATATATAAACAAAACCTGGTCCAAAAGAATCCAGATCAAAAATGGAACCAGTCAAGGTTGCCCTCTATCCCTGTTACTATTCAGCTTGTATCTAGAACCTGTCTTTTTAAAGATAAAACAAAAAATATACCATAACCTTCCAATAATTTATAACACCCAAATCTTTTTAGCATTTGCTGACTATCTTAATATATATTGTACCACACCAATCTCCGATATAAAGAAAATGCTATCTGCCATTGAATGCTTCTCGACAATATCGAATTACAAAATGAATCTCAAAAAAAACAATATCTTCCCCTTAAAAACCCCTAAACCTTTCTCTCTTCTACCACTCATAGGAAAAATAAAAACTGAAGAAATAATTAAATATTTAGGTACTACATTCTCCACAAACAACAAGGATTTTTACTCAAATAATATAAAACATAAATGGAATGACATCCTACCAGACCTGAATAGATGGAAAAATCTAAGATTACCATTCTTGGCCAAAGTTGTTGTTGTTGTGTCTTTCGGCTTTTCCCGGTTAAGGGTCGCCACAGCGGAACTCCGGTCCGCTAATGATTGACAGTAGATTTTTAAGTGCCGAGTTGCCAGCTCTGACGCACAACCTTCAACGAAGGTATGCCCATTCACGCATGTCTCCACACAGAAGACGCTCTAGCTGAGAATTGAACAGGACAATGTATTACTGTAAGGCGACAACGCTACTGCAGCACCACCACCGCAGTCAGTCTAGGTAAGACATTCATTTTTATTATCAAGATTCGTGGCCAAAGTCTCGATAATAAAAATGAATGTCTTACCTAGATTATTATATAACTTTGTCCTCCCAAATAACCATACCCAAGAAATTCTTCAAACAGATTCACGCTGAATTTGCTAAATTTATCTGGGAACCAAAAGAAGCAGAATTTCATACGATAAATTAATAACCCCCAAAAACAAAGGTGGCCTAGACCTCCCAAACTTTGAAACATACTACTTAATTATAAACACCAATAGAATCTTGAGAATCGTGGAATACAACACATTGGACAAATCTTGGTACCCACACTGGTTAAGAATATACCATAACCATGCTAAAAACCTGGATATAAACCCCAAAGCACTACCATTTCTAAACAACCTAATGAAATCCTATAATCTAATAGAACCTCTTAAATACTCCATTGTACTAACACAAAAACATTTTAAATCATTAAACCTGACACAAGCCATGATGATATTACAACCCATACATACAAACCCTAACCTTAAAATAAACAATCAGACGTTAGGCCTAAAACACTTCCCTTGCATAATAAACATAACCATATAAGAAATATACCCATACTTAAATTGCTCGGTTCAAGAACTAAAAAACAAACTGAATCTCCCCAAATCATATTTACTGATCCTAAGACAGATTAAAGAATTATGTTCAAGCTATCTCCATGACACTAGCATTAATAATGAAGACATAGCAACCTATAACTTACTTTGGAATACTCTCCTACTAAACAAAAAATATACTTCATGTACTTACAAAATTATTAAAGACATTAAATTCCAGAAAGATATACTCATATCAGACTATTGGAGGAAAAACCTTTCACCCACTGACTATCATAAATTAATTCAAGCAATCAACTTAACAATAAAATCTATATCCCTTCAAAAATTGGCTTTTACCCAACTTATGATATACAATAATGCATACTACACACCTACTATCTTACACAAATTTAACTCTTAATAATTCCCCAACATGTCCACATTGCAAAGATAAAACTGCTGACCTACTCCACATGTTCCTGAGCTGTAAATGTGTTTTTAAACTTTGGAACTCCCTGAAAATGCAACTGCAAAAAATGGGCTATCAAACATCTACATTCACCTGGGAATTTATGATATTGCACATCCTCCCAAATAACATATCCAAAAAACAAGCTATCATTCTAATCAATATCTTCCTCTTAATGAAACTTTATATAGCTACTAACTGGATTAATCCAACCAAAAATTCTTGGGAGAGCTTCAGAGTATTGGCGATCAAACGTATATTAGCCCATAAAATAATATTTAACAAAGGAGTCCAAAATATTAATTCTTACAAACTTTGGGAACACATCTTTAATATCTTGCTTGTATAGATTATCACATATAAACCTACCCCATCATAATTAAGAAGTCCCACATCATATCACATTCATAAACTACATGAATAGCTATATGCTTACAAGTATCTACCTACATTAAGCATTCTGAGATAACATGTTTTTACTCTGTTGAACCGTGGAAGCATCTATGTACATAATGTAACTAAGTGTATTCGTTTGATTAACCTTCTTTTGTTATAATCTGATTGCAGAATATTTGTATAACATTCTTTTCCATTTGTATATGTAAAATTTCAATTTTCCACCTGTTATTTTGTAAAAATAAACATTATTGAAAAAAAAATGCATCACATTTTTGACACAAGGCAAGGTAAATAACTCCTACACTTTCACAGTTCGTGAAAGTCCTAGCCTCTGTATATTTATCCTTGCTTTTAACATATACAGTTTCACAGTACGACACAAAGGGACATTGAGTGCAAGCTCCACACTTAAATGCACCAACTCTTCTCTTATTAAAAACCTTGTGCGCGCTAATAATTATCATGCTGTAAAATGTCAATGTTGCATATTTTCTTGAAAGCAAATTTATTAAGATGATTAAATTGGGTCTAGATCTGAAAAACTAGCAAATCTCTCCCAGTTACTCATAATATTTTTAATAAGGTTTGCTTCGCAAATATAATTCAAAATTAAAGTCCCTTTGTATTCTTTACACTCCTGCCTGTCACCTTTAAAACACCGATATTCTGGTACTTTGGTACTCTTAAATTATTTTCCTAAAATAGGGTCAAATTTGGCTTTTCTACCTTCCTTAACCTCCTTCAGCACTTCTTCCACCAATAATGATGGATGTTTCCTCTCCAAAAACATTTTTAATAGTGCACATTCATTGCTAAAATCTCATTCTCCAGTAATCATTCTTGACTCCCTAATGAATTTCCCTTTGACAATGCTTCTCTTTTGCCTGTAAGGATGGACACTAGTATAGTAAAGGAAGGAGTTGGAATATGTCTCTTTTCGGTATACCCTGGATTTAAATCCCTGTAGATGTCCAACTTTCTGTATGTTTGCACCCAAATAATTCACTGAATCTTTAGAAATGTTGTAGGTGAACTTAAGAAAATTTGTAGTGGGACCTACGTGCTCCATAAATTCTCTAATTGTTTCTTCTGAGCCACTCCACAAAATACATGTGTCGTGCAATTTATATTGCTTATAGTATTTTAAATATTTAACTAATTGGGAATTGAACACAAATTTCTGTTCCTAAACCTGTAGTACGGTATTCGCATAGGTGGGGGCACAACATGCCTCCACTGCCACCTCACTTTCCAGTTTGTAATATTCATCATCAAAATGAATAAAATTGTTCTTTAGTACTAACTCCACAAGTTCAACCCATACCCTAAATTCATTGTCATTCAGGCCTCTCACTTCCCCTAGGGCTTCTTCAAACCATTCAAGCCCAGTGCCTTGTGGTATAATGGAGAATAAGTCTATGATATCTATCATCGCAAGAATCAATTTCTCATCATATAATTTAGCTCTAATACTTTTTAAGAAATTCTACAAGTCTTTTAAGTCATGTTCAGTCCATATCTTCTTAATTTAGTATCCAGATATTTCACTAATGGGTAGTTGTTTCACCAATTTGTGCCCACAGTGGGCTTAAGTGAGGGATCCATCACATTATTATGGACTTTGGGGATTCCAAAAATAGATGAGATGGTAGATATTCCTATCCACAAATAATTAAATTTGTCTTTAGCTGTCATACCATCAAATAAATATTCCTAAGAATGAAGTCTGTTTTGTAATAAGCCACATTTCCTTCATATTTTGAAGCCCTAGAGTATTTTATTTTGTCTTTCAAAACTATCCATCGATTTACCCACATAGAGCACATTATCCATTGATACTGTCCCACCCCCCCACACCCCCTTATCTGGCTTCATAACCCTAGTTTGTTTCTCAATTCTTCCAACAAAAGACTTTCTTCTAAAGGGAGGTTAGGGAATATTTTGTTGTGTTGCAAAACTTTAAGTTTCTTCTGTACTACATTTTCATAATTCTTAAGTTGGGGCTGAATCGTTGGGTTGAAAGTGCTTTTCTTTTTGAGTATCTTTCCTGACTTCCCCTCTGAAGGATTCACTAAAAGCATAAGTTCTAGATTGTTCTTCCTAATAAATGTTTTCAAGTCTGTTAACACATTACTGATATCACTCTCCCTATTAGGAATCAACTTAAGACCTTTAGTAAACAACTTAAAATGTAGTCATTTCACAACAACTATAATTAAATATGTTAAAATTGCTTTAGGTAAATTTGTAACCATCCTGCAAAATGATGTTCTCTAGTCAAGGACCCCCACCCTCCGTACCGTTTCTCTATTACCATTAATAAATAATCTCTCCTTTAAACTCCCCCCTCGGGCAGTACCCTGTTGTTGTAATTGTAATAAACCGTGTTCTTGTTCTTTAACCTTTCTGACCTCCTAGTTGGAGGAAATTCTGAAAGGTCATAAATATCACATTGATTATTATTGTCATAATGTTTATGTGCTTCAGTCGTTCTCCTAAAGATATCTTCCCCTTCCGTCTTCAGTCGATCATTAGCCTAATAATTCAAGGGTGAATTAACAACCCTTTCATACTGGAAAGGGGGACTCTTGGGGCTCTAGGCTTAGGGTAACACCCCTGTTCATATTCCACCCTGTCTCTCTGAAGTTTTTTGTATTTCCTTCTGATTAGAAAATAACACTTTTATTGTATATTGGTTTTAGTGCAATCCTATTTCTCCCTCTCTTCTTTTACTGTGTGCCCTAAATCATTAATAATACATTTATTAGTAAATTCAGTCTGTTCAAAAAGTGTTTCATCTCTTTCTCATTCTGCTTAATTATAGCTCTCATAATATCAAAACCACATGCATCAAAAATCTTGAAAAGTTGTAGGTGAAATTCATATCCTTCAATCACATTATTGGGATGAGGCCTTTAGGAACCACACCTCTTTTAATACATTCTTTCAAATACTCATAGTAACCATGGTTTTGTATTTAAGCATAAAATCTTGCAGTCTCTTGACATTGGTACAATATGAAACGGTTTCACCCTGATACATCCAACAGTTCTCATCATTAGCAAAAAGATATTTACTATTTAACCAATCTCCCATAAGTGGGAAAAATCAGGGTTAACATTATAATCTTTAGAAGGAGAACTAGCAAAACAGTTACTGCTTTGTTTAGTCCATTTTTCTTTAGGTACCGATCCTTCTCCTGTACTCTTGCTATTGCCAATATTGAACTGGCCCTTTGGTAAAGTAGTAAAAATATGGGGATGTCCAACACACTCCAAACTAGCTGGTGCAAATGCAAACCCATCTGGTTCATACTGTCTTCTTAACTTACTCAAGATTCTTTTTAGTGCCAAAGAAAACAGGGGACTGGCGATCAATTTTGGCTCTCAGCAATCTCCATCAGTCAGTTCAGTACATGAAGTTCCGGATGGTCACGGTTTAGTCCATTCTGCCTTTTCTGCACAAAGACTATTGGATGTGTCAGTAGAACGTCAGGATGAGTACTATCATATCAAAATGAACAGATGCTGCAGGAGATTTCTGAGCTTATGGTTGGGTGCCAGTCATTACCAGTTCAGGGCTTTACTCTTGGGTCTCACCACAGCCCCCAGAGTGTTCACCAAGTGTATGGTAGTAGTGACAGCTTACTTGAGGCTGCAAAGTTTCCATATGTAGATGACTGACTCATCACAGCTCTGACCAGACTTCAGCTGATACAAGCTGTGACGATAAGAGGTACTGCCAGCTATGCCAGGAGAAGTAGGACAGTGGATGTGTAACATATGCCAGCACAAATAGCTGGAATTTAGTAAAGAATTATATGTCATTTGTATATCAAACAGTTTTGTACATATGCTTGTGTTGAAAAATGTATTTGCAAAGCTGCTTGTGTTAAAAATGTATCAACAGTGTGCCCTGCTGGGCAGAAAAGAAATGTACATACATTATTGTAACTGTTTAAATGTATATATTGTCATAGAGGATACTGAAAGAGAGTATGTTAATCTCAAGAAATAGTAAGAAAATTAAATTACTGGGCTAGGCCATAAAGATTTTATCTCACAGTTTTGAATGTAGCCAGAGACAAAAAGTCTGTACTGGGAAGCTTCCTGCATTGTCATTGGGGTGAACTAATTGTTACACTGAAAGGGTGCAGGTTTGAAATTGTTTTATGACTTCCAGGAACTACAGCAGATCTTAGCAAGGTTCTCTGTGTATGTTATTGACACCTATGTGATAAATTCTGACAATTTCTAGCAATGGGTGGCTGCATGGGAACAAGAAGTAAGATGACCAGATGTATGTGATGTCATTTTGTACAGAAATAATGTTTTAATGTTAGGTAAGACAGAAGTCTCAGGGGCAGTCTGTTCTTGTAACCTGACAAAGAAAGATCTCTCACATACTTCATCTTGCCTTGCTCCAGTAAGTAATCAGGGAATATTATTCTTTAGATTAGTCAGGAAAATATAGTAAGATTAGTTGTACTGTTTTTCTGCATCTTTGTGAATCTGTTCATCTGTATTAGTTTAATATTTTCTGTGGTTGAAACTCTGGTGTTTACCGTAAATAGACAATTAGTATTTTCATGTTCTTTTATTATTGGGTGGACACAGTGGTACGGCAGTTAGCATTGCCACCTCACAGCAAGAGGTTCTCCGGTTCGATCCTCGGCTGGGGAGCCTTCTGTGTGGAGTCTGCATGTCCTCCCTGTGGTCATGTGGGTTTCCTCCAGGTGCTTCGGTTTCCTCCCACATCCCAAAGACATGCTGTAGGTGGATTGGATACTCTAAATTGGCCCTAGGCATGAGTGTGTGCCTTCTGTGGAAGGTTTGGCACCGGGCTGGCAACTCAACACCGTAAAACTCCACTGCCAATCATGAGCAGTGGACAAGTGATTTGCTGTGGCAACCCCTAACCGGGAAAAAGCCAAAAGAAGAAGAATGTTCTTTTATTATTAAATATATTTAAACTTTTCATTGTGGCTCGTCCTTTAGAAAATATTTTAACTTTTGAGAGTACTTGTATCTGTTGGTGACATTATGGCCACTCCTGAAGCTTGGCTATTTGATCAGCATTACCAGTTGTTTTAATATTAACTTTACTCAGTATTATTGGATAGCCTTTTAAGAGCCTTATAGTAACTGACTGGTGGCAGTGAGTCTACCTTATAGTCTGGGCAAAGGTGGTAGAGCAGGTAATCTGTGCCAGCCTTTCCCGTGTGTGTGTGTGTGTGTGTGTGTGTGAAAACTAAATCTCAGAGTGTGTGTGTGTGTGTGTGTGTGAGTTGGAGCAGGGACACGAAGAGCTGGTTTCACAGAGTGGGTGCTGGAGGACTTGGCTTGGACACTCGGCTGAGGATTTAACTCTGCACCTGTGCCAGTGGGGAGCCTTACTGGGGACCTGGGGAGAGACGAAGAGAAACTCCCATCCCGGGCTATGTGTGTTCCATATGTGCTCTTAAGGGAGATTGTGCTTGATGCAGAGAGTTGCATCTGGAAATACTGAGTGTATCCCTTTTTTGTTCCAAGTGAACATCCCTCTCCATTGCCAATGGTGAGGATTTAGGCTCCTTGATTACTGGCCCAGAGTTGGTACGTCACATAAGCCTGAGATTATGTACTTAAGATTTGCTCCCATCTGGGTATTTCAGTCAGAACAAATCTCATCTGTAATCAACATAGGTATTAGAATTCCTAGGTGCTTCTTCAACATGATCACACAAACAGCATCTCTTCTTTTAGCAAGAGTCCAGACTATTCAGTTCCAGGTCAGAAAAATTCATGTCAGCGGCAATAATCCTAGTTCCATTATCAAGATAGCATATGAGAATACTAAAATGGATCTTAGCTACTTGATGGCCCATTCTTTACCACCCTCTGTCCAGTCAGACAAAGATAACATAAGCTTCCAAGAAATATCTCCTGTTCTGGATACAATCAAGTCAAGTACAGGAAGGACGTTCCTTTGTTCTTCCCCACCCCAAGGCCATAGTGTCCACGTATGCCTCCTTGATCAGGTGGGGGGCATTTCCTGGGAAGGACAGCCCAAGGCACAAGGTCTAGAGGCCAACACACTATAAATGTCCTGGAAATGAGAGCTTTCCTCCTAGCATTGCAGGCCTTCCAAGACACACTCCCCGCCGGAGCAGTTATGATTCAGATGGACGGCATGTCAGTACTCTGGTAAATTAACAAACAAGGCTGAACCGAATCTTGTGCCCATGTTGAGAAGCTGGAAGAGTATGGAAGTGGGCAATCTCATCCACTCCATTTCTGATGCTGTATTATGACTATTGTATCCTCCACCTCAGGCTACCCGAAAGTCGGATCCTATGCAAAAGCTTAAGCCTGGTTGCTGCTAGTGTGTAGGGCATCACACACAGGGCCATAAACCAGGGGCCTTAAATGTGACGTCTGCATGCACAGACCTCAGATCTGACTGCCCAGTCGGACAGTAGTCTGAGTGGTGCCAAGTGATGTCCTCTAGACAGCTTAAATGTAATGAAGGGGGATAGATAGAAGGGAAGGAATACTGCAAAATGGAAGAGAAGGACATCTATGGATGTTCTTCATGTTTCACTGTTGCAGTCATTACATTTGAGTAATCTGCTGGCAGGTTGCCCTCAGTCGGCCTGAATTCCAATGTCTTGGGTCCTGCGTCAGTTGCCGTCTTCTCTTCAGTGACGTCAGGTTGTCAGGGGTATAAAACATGCAGCTGACACCATTTTCTTTAGTCTTTCTTGCCGTACGGTGCCCGAAGCAGAAGCATTTTGCAAGTGCCGGTCGGCCGACTCCTGAAATATTCGAGTTTGAGTTGCAGAACCGAAGTCTTCACTAAAGCTAAGTACCCCATTGAGGAAACTTTTTTCTTGCTTTTTACAGATGTCAGCAAAAGTTAATAATTGTATTACTTGTGGGAAGCAAATACCTCATAAGGATTTCCATTTATACTGTATTCATTGCCTAGGCCCTGATCACAACTTGCCTGGCTGTCGGTTTTGTGCTAGATTTAACTAACGCACTATTAAGTGTCAGTCTATTTGTGCATCAAAGTATTTTGGAAACAGATTTAACTACCCAGAAATGTCCTCAGATAGCCATCCAACTGCCGGAGTACATAAAAAATGCAAAGAAAAGGACAGAGAAAGGCAGTTGAGATCCAAAACCGACGACGAGGCTTCTTAGCCAGTCGCCGGTACTCAGTGATGCGCCATCACAGCCCCTGATACCCGCTACCTTCAAGTCGCAGGTCTCTACCGACACCCATGTGGAGTCCGGCATGCCGCAAGATACTCAAGGTATTGGACCGACGGATGTATCTCCCTCTGATGGGTCCGGAGCCGCTGAGCAAGTGCCGGCTTCTGAGGGGTGTATTCAGACCTCAACATTTGTACATCAAACCGATGACAGCTGCAAAACCAAAGACAAAAGCAACTTCTAAACCTAAAAAAATGACGCATGAGCCACGTGCACAGGGCTCTATGCCTAAAAAACAGATGATCAAAATGGCCGAAGACCTTATTACCTTGATCAGGGGTTCCCATCCCCCTCCAGATAAGAGGCCTAGGCAAGACACTGATTATGAATCTTCGGATCAGGTTTCTATTTCTTCTGATTCCTCTTCTGATCAGGAATTATCTATACATCCCTACGAGGATTCTGATGCTGAGGAGTCTATTCCATCTGCATCTCTTCATGAGGATTATTCATTTGGAGAAACTTTGCATACTTTGAGGGAGCATTTTCACTGGGAGAGTCAAGACTTTTCAGAATCAAAAAAGAGGCTTGGGGATTTCCTTCTTCTCCCTCAGCACAAGCCTTTAGCCATTCCACCTGTTTGAGACATTGTGGATGATGTGTTTTCGAAGTCAAGCTTGACCCCTGACTCCTTACCTCCAGCTCCCAGTAAGCCTGACAGATATTACAGAGTCCCCGACTCACATACATTTTTATTTAGAAACCCTGCTGCTGATCCTGAAACTATTTCACAGGGTCCAAAGGGAGTTAAGGCCTCAACAGCAAAAAACCCTACCCCCCTCCGACAGAGATTCTAGGGCACTGGACAGATGGGGAAAAAAGGTTTATACATCTACAACCTTGGCAATCAGGGCCTTAAACTGTCAATTTCATATGCTTAAGTACCAACAACATGTTATGGGATTGCTGAAACAGAAAATGATGTTGATTTCAGAATGTGCATAAAATAAAGAATTGCAGGAATTATTGCATGCAGCTGAACAAGTTGGAAAGCATACTTTGCAATGTGGTTTTGATTCTTTAGAGGCCTCCTGCAGGGCCGCTGTTACTGGATCTGTGAATAGGATGCATGCCTGGTTAAAGGAACAAAATTTGCCTGATCATGTTAAAGCTAAATTGCTAGATGCACCTTTACAGCATGATTCTCTGTTTGGTATTAAGGCAGAAGAGGTTTTAAAGAAAATGGAAGGCAAAACTAAGTCCATGCAAACTGTTAAAGATTTCTTACAAGTGCAGCCGCCAAGATTCAGTAGACACTGGCCTATAAAAAATTGGACCTTTCCTGTGTCAGACACAGCTCAAAGGGGCAAATCCAGACGCCTTAAGGGTTCCAGGTACCAGGCTCAAGACTCATACAGGTCAAAGCAATGGGTTGCATCCACCTCCAAATCTGGAGGAGATAAAGTGCAAGCCTACAGAAAGCAATCCCAATGACTTCCCTCTACTTACACCAAGCACTTATCTTTTGGCAGCACCCATAGGGGGAAAATTAGCACTTTATGCTCACAATTGGCAGTTAATAACCCTGGAAAAGTGGGTACTAAACATCGTATCACAGGGATACAGATTCCATTTCCACACTCTGCCAATGACAAATGGTTGGCCAGATCTGCCAAAAAAATCAATGGGCAGAGGCACAGAAACAGGTTACGTGCCTCATGGATATGGGGGCCATTCAGCCAGTACCATAACAGGAAAAAGGACACGGATTTTACTCAAGACTGTTCTTGGTACCCAGAAAGGACAAGGCCTGGTGACCAATACTGGATTTATCAATTTTGAACACATACTTGGACATTCCAAAATTCAAAGTGCTCACTTTGCAGCAGCTTCTGCCCATGCTGGGCAAGAATGCTTGGCTGGTGACTTTAGACCTAAAAGAGGCATACCTGCATGTCCCAATAAGACAGTCGTGCAGAAGATACCTCAGATTCAAGGCTGGCTTAATGCATTACCAATTCTCTGCACTGCCCTTTGTAAAGACCCTGGGTGCAGTAGATAAGCCAAAGTGCCTGGCACCAGTAATTGCATTTTGCAGACAAAGAAATATTCAATATACCCATACTTGGACAACTGTTTCATTCAAGCAGAGAACAAGGACACACTTCCACTACATCTGGCATTCGTGAAAAGGCTTCTAACATGGCCAGGGTACACAATAAACAAAAAGAAATCACAACTGGTACCCTCTCAAAAGATAACATTCCTGGGTGCAAGCTTGAATACAACTGCCCCAGATGGCTTACCTCACGCCAGACAAACAAAGGCAACTGACTACTTACTTCAAACTGATGGCAACAAAAACCCAGTCTTCTGCAAGACCAATTCTGCAGGCTCTGGGCTTCATGGCATCCTGCATCCTACTAATTCCATATGCAAGAGTGCATACGAGGAAACTTCAGTGGTACCTAAAACGTTTATGGAGTCAACATTCACACAGTCTGGAAACAATGATTCCTCTCATTCCCTGCCTGCAAAAGGAGTTTCTATGGTGGGCAAAGGCCTATCACCAAAACATGGGACGGCCCTTCACTCTAACCCCTGCCAGCCAAACCTTAACAACAGATGCATCAGATTATGCCTGGGGGGCCCACATGGCAGGAAGATGCATTCAGGGCATATGGGCACCAAATCAAATGCATCTACATAACCAGAAAGAGATGCTGGCTGTTCAGAATGCCCTAACAGCCTTCAAGGACTTACTTCATCCAGCACAACTACTGTAAAGATGGACAACACCACAGTCATGTGGTATACAAACAAGCGAGGGGGCACACACTCGTACCCCCTTTGCAGATTAGCCATGGCACTGTGGTGCACAGCTTTGACCTACCAAATACATATTCAAGCTCAATTCCTGCCAGGAAAACAAAACACTTTGGCAGATGATTTAAGCAGAAACCTTATGGATCCTCACGAGTGGAAACTAAATCCACAAGTCTTCAGCATAATAACAGAGAAATGGGGGAGCCCAGACATAGATCTGTTTGCTCTCCTTAAAATTATCAGCTGAAAACATTCTGCACAAGGACTTATCACAGACAAGCATGGAAAGTGGACGCCCTATCCTTCAGTTGGAAAAACCTATCAGTTTACGCCTTTTCCCCTCTGCCTCTTCTACCCAAGGTCCTCCTAAAAGTCAGACAAGAGAAGCCAAAGATGATATTAATTGCCCCGGACTAGCCCCGCCAATACTGGTACCCAATCCTAAGGAACTTGTCTCAATACCCAGCTTGGACCTTCCCTCAAAAAACCACAACTACTGTCCCAGCAAATCAATCAGATCCTGCGCAATCAACTACAGACTCTGAGCCTGGCAGCATGGCTAATCCTATAATCATACAAATGACCTCTCTCAGTAAAGCTGTGATGGATGTCATTTTGGAAGCCAGAAGGCCTAGTACTAGAAAATTTTATGCTGACAAATGGAAGAGATTCTGTGCTTGGAGTCAAGCACAAGGAACTGATACAGCAGAACCACATATTCCTCAGATATTACAATACTTAACGGAGATGCTTGACAAAAGCCTATCTTTCTCATCAATCAAAATCTATGCCTCTGCCATTTCAGCTCATTACAATACAGAGCCACCAGTATTTTCTCATTCTTTACTAAAGCAGTATCGTAGAGGAGCCAAAAATTTAAGGCCTCCTAGATCATCACCATTACCTGCATGGGACCTCAATTATGTGTTGGAAAAGCTCACCCTGCCTCCATTTGAACCAGCTGCTACCACTGATATAAAGTTCTTATCATGGAAGACAGCTCTGCTACTAGCAATTACTTTAGCAAGAAGAGTTTCAGAGCTACAGGCCCTCATGGCTGTAGAGCCTTTTATCATATTTTACCCAGTCTCTGAGGACAAATCCTACTTTCATGCCTAAGGTTGTTTCCAGTGTGGCTCTTAACCAAACATTTAATCTGCCAACTTTTTATCCAAATCCGCAGAACAAAGGGGAGAGAATTCTGTATTCCTTGGACATACACAGACAGCTAAGATTCTACTTGAGCAGGACTAAAGCTCTAAGACAAACTGAGCAATTACTAGTGTCATATGCTGCAGGATCAGAAGGAAAGGCTATTTCAAAGCAGTTTCAAAGTGGATAAGCCACTGCATCCGTTTCTGCTACTTACACCATGGTAAACCTGTGCCCATTAGGTCTCATTCCACCAGAGCTGCTGCTACTTCAGCAGCCTTTCTCAGAGGAGTACCAACCAAAAACACTAGAGGCTACTACTTGGAGTTCTGTTCACACCTTTACAAAGCATTACCATTTGCCTCTCTACTCTAAGTCCAGGGCAGGCTTTGCCACTGCAGTTCTGCAGGGCCTTATAGCCGCACCTAATGCTGTTTAGCTCCAGCCTCCCAACCATAGCTTTGGGATTCTACCCAAATGTAATGACTGCAACAGTGAAACACGAAGAACATAGTACAGTTGTGTACACTTACCATAAATGTATATGTTAGAGTGTATTCACTGTTGCAGTCCAGGTTACCCTCCTGCCATCCCCCCTGTCATTCTGAAGTTTATCTTTTCCTTCTCTATCTTCTACAACCTATGTGGTTTATTTGCTTGTGGATGAAGGTAAAGTTTATATTGATGCATGTATATATATATATATATATATATATATATATATATATTACTTTGCTACCTTTTTTGGGGCACCTGACATCGGGGGCAAGAAAAACTAAAGAAAATGGCATCGACTGCATGTTTTATACCCCCTGACGACCTGACGTCATGGAAGAGAAGACAGCAACCGACGCAGATCCCAAGACTTTGGAATCCAGGCCGACTGAGGGCAACCTGCCAGCAGATTACCCAAATGTAATGACTGCAATAGTGAATACACTCTAACATCTACATTTATGGTAAGTGGTACACAACTGTACTTTTTGGTAAGATTTTACACAACCATTCTATGTCTTTCTATTCCCATGTTGCAGTATTCTGACTGTGGTAGAGTACCACAGCTCAAGGAGGAGGAAGGGTGGTGGAAGAAGTTGCAGTTTCCAGAAATCCTTGCAAATCTTGCTCTCGCGATATTGTCCAATTTGTAATGTTTAATGAAGGTATGCCCTGAGGACCATTTGGCTGCCTCAGGAATGGTAGTTGTGTCCAGACCCTTGAGGAAGGCCCCAGAGGAAGTCACAGGTCTTGTAGAGTGTGCCCTGATCCCATGAGGTAATTGAGTCCTGTGGTGGGAGTAGCAGAAGGTTTTAGTTTTCCTTATCCAGTAGGAAATAGTTTGTTTGGACACAGCCTTGCCCAGGGCCCTGGAGTGGAAGGACATACAAAGCTGAATGGACTTTCTGATTTAATTATTTATTTTGCATTTGTTTACTGGGTAGTGTCCAACTGGGCTTGGTAGCCCGTTTTCAGCGGAGACCCGGGGAGAAAAGCTCCATTAATGTACAATACAATAAAACAGAGAATTAACAGGGGAGTACATCCTTAGGAAATTAGATTAGAGTTATAAGAAATGTAAAGGATCATTTGTTCATAGGTTCATAGGTTCGTACTAGGCTATCTGCCCTAGGGCATTTATAAGCCTAGCCAGAGTGTGTGTGGCTTTCACCACCCCTTAGGATGAGAATACTATGCACATTTAGGGTTTAGTTTACTGTGCCTCTGTCTAGTAGTGACACAGAGATGACCCCTGGGGTTAACCTACGATCTCCCATCCACTCGTCAAGACTTCTCTTGAATAGAGTTAGTGAGCGGCTCTGCCTAACATGGACTGGGATTCTGTTCCAGAGTGTAGGGAGCCTCTGGGTTATGAATCTGTCCCTCCAGCACGTCCTATTTATTTCTGTGTTGAGGTTTAAGTCTCTTGCTCTCATGGCTCTGATGGATTTGGATTTTTTGAGGTGGAGCATGTCCATTAATTCCGGATTGGACATGGCCTTGTATGTTAGGCACAGGTCACCTCTGAGTAGGCGGTATGCAACTGAATAGAGCTGGAGTTTTTTCAGTCGGGCAGCATATGACATATGTTTAAGACCCTTTATCCTCTTGGTGAGGAACTTTGGGGTCTTTCCAACTGCTGCAGGTGTCGGGTAAGATACATCCCAAATGGGGCATTGTACTCAATCATTGGCCTAATAAGAGATGAGTACAGGGGCACAATGACCTCTCTTGATCTAGATGTGAAACCCTTCATGATAAGGTGGGCAATATAGAAGGTCTTCCTAACCACTTTGGCAATGTGAGTGTCAAATGAGAGGTTACTGTCAACCTGGGTCCCTAGGTCCCTGATTACCTCTTCCGATTAATGGATTACCACCTGTGTGGTAATTTGTGGGTACCTTGTTTTTCCCAAAGGATATGACTATACATTTTTGGCGTTAAGCTTAAGGCCATGGCTCTGGCACCAATTATCCGTTTCTATGAGTCCTCTCTGAAGGATGTTTGTGTCTGCTGGAGTATCAATTATGGCACCCAGTTTGCAGTCATCTGTGAACTTTGTCAGCCACAATCCTCCTATGTTTGCCTGTACCTCGGAAAAATAAATGCCAAACAAGAGGGGTCCCAGGACTGAGCCCTGTGGGACACCGCTTGTGACTGGCTTAGAGTCTGACATAGCTCCAGCAACTCTGACCCTGTGGGTTCTGTCCTTGAGCCAGTTTGCAACCCATCTCGTGACATATGGGTTTACATTTAAGCTGGTGAGTTTGTCTATGATGCCCGAGTGTGGTATTGTGTCAAAGGCTTTTGCAAGGTCAAGGTAGGCTGTGTGAACTGCCTTACTTTCATCAATGGCCTTAGTGACGGTTTCAAAAAAGTCGACCAAGTTCAAAAGGCTGGATCTGCCCTTGACAAAGCCAAATTGGGTAGGATCCAATGTCTGTAGGTCCCCAATGTCTTTGTTTATGAGTTCCATAATGATCCTCTCCATAGCTTTGCAGACCAGGCTCGTCAAGCTTATGGGGCAGTAATTTCCAGGGTCCGTAGAAGCACCGCCTTTGTGAAGTGAGACCACTGTTGCCGTACGCCACTCTTTGGGTATGTATCCTGTAGTAAGGCTAAGATTAAACAGCAGCCTTATGTTTGGGTTTAGTTCCTCTTGGAGTTCATGTAGCACACAGCCCGGGACACCGTCCGGTCCCATTGATGCTGTGTTTTTAGCTTTAGAGAGGGCGGCTCTCACCTGGGCATCTGAGATGTTAGGGAGGCTACACTCTGCTGGGATAGTTATTTCTCCTTTTGGGGGGGGGGAGAAATTTGCACTGAACCTATCTGCCAGAATGTTGGCAATGTCAGTGGGTTCAGTGTATTTATTGTCATTTTGGACTAACTCTGAGCATATCTGGGAGTTTCCACTCAGGTTTCTAACATAACTAAAGAAGGCCTTGTGATTGTCTTTTGTGTCTTTTGCGATTTTTCTCTCAAAGTTGGCCTTGGATGATTTTATGAGTGATCGTAGTTTTTTGCTAGTACTGATCAGAGATGCCTTCCCATTTAGGGATTTTGCTCTGTCATGTAGTAGCTTCCTCCTTCTGTTGTAAAGTTTGTTTATGGCTGGGGTCCACCCGACTAGGCGCCTGCCTTTGGGGGAATGGGTCTTGGTTTTATTTGGGATTGCATGATCCATGCATTCTTGAAGGTGCCCGTAGAAGGCATTTGCAAAGGATTCAGCAGTGTGGGTTGTGGTTTCCACTGTCCCAGGGACCTTGAAGGATGCCACTTCAGTCTTAAGAAGTGTGAAGTTGGCTTTTGAGAAGTTCTTCACTGTGGTCTTTTGTGCAGGGGGTGGGGGTGGGATGTGGATTTCCAGTGAGATTAATTTATGGTCTGATCTTACCAATGAGGGATATACTTTCGGTATGGAGCATTTTGTCCCCATGTTTGTGATGATCAGGTCTAGTATATTGTCTCCTCTTGTGGGAATGGTGACTAGTTGTTCCATCGCATTTGAGTTTATGAATTCTAGGAACCTTTGGGCTAGGGTGTTTGGGCTTGAGTAATGTTCCCAGTCTATGTTTGGGTAGTTGAAGTCTCCCAATATGATGGTATTTGGAGAGACAGTCGTACTCTCCAGTGTCTTCAGGAAGGCTGTGTGGGTTTCCTGAGTTTGAGAGGGTGGTCTGTAGCATGCTACAAATTGTAAGGCAGTTTTGCCTATGGTTAGTTGCACCTGGATGGTCTCTGATGCTTCGTGCGTTGCCACTAACCTGGAGGTGTGGGTATCTTTGATGAATATGGATACTCCCCCTCCTTTTGTGGTTCGGTCCACGTTTTGGGCCGGAAAACATGATATGAGGAAAAACCTGATAGTGCTGGGGTGCTCTCAGGAGCCTTGAACCAGGTTTCATTCACTGCACAGACATCGATGTTCTCCATACTGAGGAGGGCTTTGAGGGCGTGCATCTTGAGGTTTAGACTTCTGGCATTGTGCAGCATTACCCTTATTTTTTTTCCACTTGTGTTTTCTAGGGGGGTAGATTTGTCATTTGAGCCTTACCTAAAAAAGGCACTATGGGGGTGGCAAGAGCCTTGGCCAATATCTGGAAGCCCAGGGGTGACAGGTGCAAGCCATCCCTTGCAAAGCAGCGTGGCTTGTCGAGCATGTCATTCCAAGCAGACAGACATTGGATCCCCTTTGAATGACACCAGTAATTAAGCCAATTGTTAAAACTGATCATTTTGTCTTTGTACTGTGGCATCATTCTTGGTGAGGGTAAGATGCTGCTCAGGGTCAGGGTCATACCGGCCTGGGCTACATAATCAGAGAGCTCCTCTATGTCTCTTTTCATGTAGTCCAGGGAGGTACGTCTAAGGTCGTTCACACCGGCATGTACAATGACTGAGTCATATTTGTTAAGATGCATATTCATATGGGAGGTGAACAGAAAGGAGAGGATTCAGGCAGAAAGGAGGGGAGAATATAGTGTGTTTAGGAGTTAAAAAGGTAGTGCGAGGGAGAGATGTAGTTGGTAAATGCAAAGAATGAGGACGAGTAAGAAACACATGAAAGATGGTAAAGGAAATTATCCAGGAGAGCAATATGGGCATAACCAGTTGTTGAGGTGTTCTTTTAGCCTACATTTGAAATCAGAGGAGGATGGTGTACTCTGTACGATTAGAGAGAGAATTCCAGTACTTAGCAATTTTGTATGAATAGAGAGAGTCTCCGTGGTAGTTTCGGGACTGAGTAACTTTGAGCACTGGTCTGTTGGAGGATCTGAGGGCTCTGTTAGAAGTTTGAGGCTGGACAGGGGAGGAGATGGCAGGGCAGGTGAGAGGGATGTTCTTCGTGTTTCACTGTTGCAGTCATTAATTTATGTAATCTGCTCGCAGGTTGCACTCAGTCGGCCTGAATTCCAAAGTCTTGGGTCCTGCGTCGGTTGCTGTCTCCTCTTCCATGACGTCAGGGGTATAAAACAAGCAGCCAACGCCATTTTCTTTAGTCTTTCTTGCTGCGCGGTGCCTGAAGCAGAAGCATTTTGCAAGTGCCGGTCGGCCGACTCCTGAAATATTCGAGTTTGAGTTTCAGAACCGAAGTCTTCACTAAAGCTAAGTACCCCGTTGGGGAAACTTTTTTCTTGCTCCATACCGATGTCAGAAAAATTTAATAATTGTATTACTTGTGGGAAGCAAATACCTCATAAGAATTTCCATTTATACTGTATACCTTGCCTAGGCCCTGATCACAACCTGTCTGGCTGTCGGTTTTGTGCTAGATTTAACCAACGCACTATTAAGCGTCGGTATATTTTTGCCTTAAAGTATTTTGGAAATAGATTTAACTACCCAGAAATGTCGTCTGATAGCAATCCGACTACCGGAGTACATAAAAAATGCAAAGAAAAGGACAGAGACAGTCGAGGTCCAAAATCGACGACGAAGCTTCTCCTAAGCCGGTCGCCGGTACTCAGTGAGGCGCTTTCGCAGTCCCTGATACCCGCTACTTTTGAGTTGCAGACCCCTACCGAGACCTATGTGGAGTCCAGCATGCCGCGACATACTCAAAGTATTGGACCCATGGATGTATCTCCCTCAGATGGGTCTGGAGCCGCTGAGCAGGCACCGGCTTCTGAGGGTGTATTCAGGCCTCAACATTTTTATATCAAACTGATGACAGCTGCAAAACCAAAGACAAAAACAACTTCTAAAGCTAAAAAATTGACGCATGAGCCACGTGCACAGGCCACTGTGCCTAAAACACAGTTGATCAAAATGGCTGAAGACCTTATTACCTTATCAGGGGTTCCCATCCCCCTCCTGATAAGAGGCCTAGGCAAGACACTGATTGAGTCTTCAGATCAGGTTTCTATTTCTTCTGATTCCTCTTCTGATCAGGAATTATCTATTCCTCCCTATGAGGATTCTGATGCAGAGGAGTCTATCCCATCTGCATCACCTCCCGAGGATTATTCATTTGGAGAAACCTTGCATACTTTGAGGGAGCATTTTCACTGGGAGAGTCAAGATTTCTCAGAATCAAAAAAGAGGCTCAGGGATTTCCTTCTCCCTCAGCACAGGCCTTTAGCCATACCCCCTGTTTTAGACATTGTGAATGATGTGTTTTCGGAGTCAAGCTTGACCCCGGACTCCTTACCTCCGGCTCCCAGCAAGCCTGACAGATATTACAGGGTCCCTGACTCTCACAAATTTTTATTTAGAAACCCTGCTGCTGATCCTGAAACTATTTCACAGGGTCCAAAGGGAGTTAAGGCCTCAACAGAGATTCAAGGGCACTGGATAGATGGTGAAAGGTTTATACATCTGCACCCTTAGCTATTAGGGCCTTAAACTGCCAGTTTCATATGCTCAAGTATCAACAACATGTCATGGGATTGTCGAAACAGAAAATGATGTTGATTTCTGAATGTGCAGAAAATAAAGAAATGCAGAAATTATTGCATGCACCTGAACAAGTTGGAGAGCGTACTTTGCAATGTGGTTTTGATTCCTTAGAGGCCTCCTGCAGGGCCGCAGTTACTGGATCTGTGATTAGGAGGCATGCCTGACTAAAAGAGCAAAATTTGCCAGATCATGTTAAAGCTAAATTACTGGATGCACCTTTACAGCATGATACCCTGTTTGGTATTAAGGCAGAAGAGGTTTTAAAGAAAATGGAAGACAAGGCTAAGTCTATGCAAACTGTTAGACTTCTTACAAGTGCAACCACCAAGATTCAGTAGGCACTGGCTGGTGACTTTAGACCTAAAAGAGGCATACCTGCATGTCCCAATAAGGGAATCGTGCAGCAGATACCTCAGATTTAAGGCTGGCTTAATGCATTACCAATTCTCTGCACTGCTCTTTGGCTTATCTACTGCGCCCAGGGTCTTTACAAAGTGCCTGGCACCAATAATTGATTTTTGCAGACAAAGAAGTATATAAATATATCCTTACTTGGATGACTGTCTCATTCAAGCAGACAAAAAGAACATTCTTCTTCAACGCCTGGCATTTGTGAAAAGGCTTCTAACATGCCTAGGGTACACAAACGAAAAGAAATCACAACTGGTACCCTCTCAAAAGATAACATTCCTGGGTGCAAGCTTGAATACAACTGCCCAGATGGCTTACCTCATGCCAGACAAACAAAGGCAACTGACTACTTACTTCAAACTGATGGCAGCAAAAACCCAGTTATCTGCAAGACAAACTCTGCAGGCTTTGGGCTTTATGGCATCCTGCATCCTACTGATTCCATATGCGAGACTGCATATGAGGAAACTTCAATGGTACCTAAAAAGTTTATGGAGTCAACATTGTCACAGTCTGGAAACAATGATTCTTCTCATTCCCTACCTACAACAGGAGTTTCTGTGGTGGGCAAAGGCATGTCTCCAAAACATGGGACGGACCTTCACTCTACCCCCTGCCAGCCAAACCTTAACAGCAAGTGCATCAGCTTAGGCATGGGGGACCCACATGGTGGGAAGATGCATTCAGGGCATATGGACCCCAAGTCAAATGCATCTACATATCCACCAAAAAGAGATGCTAGCTGTTCCAAATGCCCTGACAGCTTTCAAGGACTTACTTCATCCAGGACAACTACTGATAAAGACAGACAACACCACGGGTATGTGGTATATAAACAAGCAGGAGGGCACGCACTCATACCTCCTTTGCAGATTAGCCATGACACTGTGGGACACCGCTTTGACTTACCAAATACATCTTCAAGCTCAATTCCTGCCAGGAAAACAAAATACTCTGGCAGACGATTTAAGCAGAAACCTTATGGACCCTCACAAGTGGAAACTAGATCCACAAGTCTTCAGTATGATAACAAAGAAATGGGGGAGCCCGGACATAGATCTATTTGTCTCTCCTCAAAATTATCAATTGAAAAGATTCTGCACAAGGACTTGTCACAGACGAGCATGGCAAGTGAATGCCCTATCCTTCAGTTGGAAAAAACAGTTTACGCCTTTCCTCCTCTGCAGATTCTTCCCAGGGTCCTACTAAAAGTCAGACAAGAGAAAGCAAAGATAATACTAATTGCCCCGGACTGGCCCCGCCAATACTGATACCCAGTCCTAAGGAACTTGTCTCAATACCCAGCTTGGACCTTACCTCAAAGACCTCAACTACTGTCCCAGCAAAATAATCAGATCCTGCACAGTCAACTCCAGACACTGAACCTGGCAGCATGGCTGATCATATAGTTATACAAACAACACCTCTCCGTAAAGCTGTGATGGATGTCATTTTGGAAGCCAGAAGGCCTAGTACTAGAAAATCTTATGCTGATAAATGGAAGAGATTCTGTGCTTGGAATTAAGCACAAGGAACTGATACAGCAGAACCAAATATTCCTCAGATATTACAATACTTGACTGAGATGCTTGACAAAGGCCTATCTTTCTCATCAATTAAAATCCATGCCTCTGCCATTTCGGCTCATTACTATACAGAGCCACCAATCTTTTCTCATCCTTTACTAAAGCAGTATCTTAGAGGAGCCAAAATTTTAAGACCTCCTAGAAGATCACCAATACCTGCATGGGACCTCAATTATGTGTTGGAAAAGCTCACCCTGCCTCCATTTGAACCAGCTGCTATGGCTGATATAAAGTTCTTATCATGGAAAACAGCTCTGTTACTAGCAATTACTTCAGCAAGAAGAGTCTCTGAGCTACAGGCCCTCATGGCGCGCCTCTGAGGACCAATCCTTCATTTATGCCTAAGGTGGTTTCCAGTGTGGCTCTTAACCAAACTATTTATCTGCCAACATTACAGCTAAGATTCTACTTGAGCAGGACTTGAGCAGGACTAAAGCTCTAAGAAAAACTGAGCAATTACTAGTGACATATGCTGCAGAATCAGAAGGAAAGGCTGTTTCAAAGCAGACTGTTTCAAAGTGGATAAGCGTTCGTTTCTGCTACTTACACCATGGCAAACCTGTGCCCAAGGGCATTACATCTCATTTCACCAGAGCTGCAGCTACTTCAGCAGTCTTTCTCAGAGGAGTACCAACCAAAGACATTCTAGAGGCTGCTACTTGGAGTTCTGTTCACACTTTTACAAAGCATTATCATTTGCCTCTCTACTCTATGTCCAGGGCAGGCTTTGTCACTGCAGTTCTGCAGGGATTTGTAGCTGCACCTAATGCTGTTTAGCTCCAGCCTCCCATCCATAGCTTTGGGATTCTACCCAAATGTAATGACTGCAACAGTGAAACACGAAGAACATAGTACAGTTGTGTACACTTACCATAAATGTAGATGTGTGAGTGTATTCACTGTTGCAGTCCAGGTTACCTGCCCGCCATCCCCCTTTCATTCTGGAGTATCTTCTGCAACCTATGTGGTGTATTTGCTTGTAGATGAAGGTAAAGTTTGTACTGATGCATGTATATATAGTTTTTATATATATATATGTTTGCTACCTTTTTGGGGGCACCTGACATCTGGGGCAAGAAAAACTAAAAATGGCGTCTGCTGCTTGTTTTATACCCCTGACAACCTGATGTCATGGAAGAGGAGACAGCAACTAATGCAGGACCCAAGGCACTGGAATTCAGGCCGACTGAGGGCAACCTGCCAGCAGATTACCCAAATGTAATGACTGCAACAGTGAATACACTCTAACATCTACATTTATGGTAAGTGTACGCAACTGTACTTTTTGAATAGTTTTGTGGGTGAGGACAAGTTAATTTAAAGTTGAGGTGAGGCAGTTCTAGCCAGTTTAATTGTTTTAGAGCAGTGCAGTTATGAGCTTTATGAGGGAGATTGGTTGCAAACTTAACTATTTTGTTGTAGCAGGATTCTAGGTTTTGAAGGTCATTTTTACGTAAGTTGGTGAAAATATGTGATAGTAGTGTAGACAGAAGCTGCGATCTAGCTGTGGCTAGTCTTGCTTGAGGTGTTAAGAATGGTTTTGCTGTGTAGAGAGCACCAAGTTTTTGATAAGAATGTCAAATTTTAGGTGGTTGTCTACTTTAGTTTTGGCCCATTTGTGGATAGAATAGGGATAGGGGGAGAGGTGTTGTTCTTAGCTTTATTTGTAAAGTTTATTATCTTAGTCTTCTTAGGGTTGAGAATGAGTTAATGGCTAGTACGAAATGATTCTGTTTCCTGGAATGTGTCTTCTCCTGTAGTTCTAGGGGGGATGGGCCAGATACGATGAGAGTAGTGTCGTCAGTGTACTGTATTATTGTGGCTAATTTGGTAGCTGACATGAGGTCATTTGTAAAAATGATAAACAGAAGGGGGCCCAGAATGGGCCCTTAGGGAACACCTGTGTTGAGAGATAGTAAAGGAGAGAGGTTTTGGTCCCATTTGGTGGCCTGCTGTTGGTTTGATAGGTAACTGTGGAACCAAGAAAAGGTTGATTGAGTTTGAAAGTGGTAAGTTTGTTGAGGAGAAGTTGGTGGGATGTGGTTTCAAAAACCTTTGACATATCTAGGAATACAGCGGAGACAAAATCACCGTTGTTCATAAGATAGTGAATGGCGTTTGAGAAAGCAATAAGGGCAGTATTAGTACTGTGCTTGGGGTGGAAACCATGCTGTATGTTAGCTAGAAGGTTATTTGATGTAAGGTGTTCTAGGAGTTGCTGGTGAATACATTTTTCAAGGATTCTGGCTATGGGTGGGAGTATTGCTATAGGGCCGAAATTTGAAATCTCTGTGGAGGGACCACCCTTGTGGAGAGGGATGATGTGGGCTCTTTTTGCAGAGGTTGGGCACATATTGTTCGGAGATAGAACAATTGATTAGTATTGAGATAGGGTTGGCAATAGATGGGGCTGTGATTTTTAGGAACTTGTTTGGGAACTGGTCAGCAGCAAGGCTACAAGGTTTTAGCTTTCTTAGAAGATTTTTTATAAAGGATGTTTGAATAGGTTTAAAAGAGAGGGAGTCTGCTGAGTTAGATGCAGGTGAGGGGGTAGTCAGTGGAGTGTTTTTGCTGGCATTGTAGCAGGCTGGAAATAGTTTATGAAGTAAGAGTTGATCTGAGAGGCTAGAGGTTCAGAGGTATTTGAAGGGGAAGGAGAGGGGGTGGGGTGTCTACCAGGGTTGAGGAGGAGGTTGATATTCTGCCAGAAATTTTGAGGGTTTTGTAGGTGTTTTTGTTGGGAGGATTGGAAGTAATATTTTTTGTCCTGGTTGATTTTTGCCTTCGTTTGATTTCTAAGTTGCTGGTGATATATAAGCATATATTTGTCTTTGGAGGATAGGTAGAGGTTTCTTGCTTTGTCCCTTTGTTTAATTAGTAGTTTTGTTCCAGGGGATAGCCATGGCATTTGTTTTGGTGAAAAATTTTCTTGTTGGGGCAAGACTATCTAGGATTTCATGGAAAGTGTGGTTAAATAATTCTATTGCACGATCTAGTTGTAGTATGTTAGTGGTGATCAGTCACAGTTGAGAAGTAGCTGATTAAATAAGGTGGGGGAGAAATGTATTTTGCTACATATGTATTTAAATGGACTGTGAGGTTTGATATGTAGATGTTCTTCATACCACATTGCTGCAGTCCTAACACTTGGGGTAGTCTGCTGTCCCAGTCGGCCCGAATACCAAATATTAGAGCCGGAGGCTGACGCCGTGGGTCAATATAGTCTGGCGCCAGTCAAAGGCGCATTAGTCTGGCCGTCAGGGCGTCAGAACGATCGCATGACGTCATAGGTACAAATGCGCATGACCGGCGTCATATCCCCAGTCTTTTGCCGCGTAGTCGATGCAGAAGCAGTTTGCAGAAGTGCGGAGTTGGCGTTGCAGGTTGGTTTGGCGTTTACCAAGTGGTATATTTTCCGAAGTCGGAGTTTCAGACCGAATCCAAGTTGGCTAAGTACCCGCTAGATTATTTTGGTTTTCTTGCCTCAGTATTTTACGGATGTCAAAAAAGTGAATAACTGTATTTTGTGGGAAACAGATACCTCATAGGGATTACCATACCTTGTGTATACCTTGCTTAGGGCCTGAGCACGACGCGGTTGGCGCTGGCTCTTGTGGTAGATTTAACAAAGGCACTATAAAGAGAAGATTAGATTGTGCCAGGTTAGTTTTTGGGAAGCGGTGTAATTATAAAATGCCGCCGGATGCTCGGACGCCGGCGCCGTCAAAAAGCGCAAGGAAACAACAAAACACAGGAAGCCTGAGGCTGGAAAGGGAAGAACCGCCGTCCCGGACGCTGGTTCTTAGAGGGCCGGTGGAGCCAGGGGTTCAGCCAGAAATTTCTGAATCCCAGGAGAGACTTTATTACTGCAAGATGTGACCTCTCAGGAGGTAGGCCAGGCGAAGGGGCTTCTCAGGTAGCTGTTCTTCCCTCCCTTCCTAAGGTGGTTAGGCCCTCCCCTGCTGTTTCCAAGGCTTCTCCCAGGGGCAGGCCTGGTTTTGTTTCAGGAGTTACACCTAGTTCTTCAGGGTCTGTACCTAAGAAGCATATGCTTAAGATGGCAGAAGATTTGATTACAATGATTAGAGGTTCTATACCCCCTCCTGATAAGAGGCCTAGGGTGAACCTGAGCTTGGGAGTTTTGAGCAGTGTTCGGATGCTTCTGAGTCTTCGCTGAAGACTTGCAGGAGTATTCCCTTGCTCTGATTCTGATGTAGATGATTCTACTCCTTCTGCTTCTCCTCCCTGAGGATTTTTCATTTTCAGAGACTCTTCATTCCATGAGGGAGCATTTTAAATGGAAGGTCAGGATTTCTCTGATTCCAGGAAAAGGCTTAGGGAATTTTGTTTCTACCCCAGCATAGGCCTTTAGCTATACCTCCTGTTCTAGATGTGGTAGAGGATGTTTTTGCAGAGGCTTCTCTGAACCCTGACTCTTGCCTCCTGCTCCAGTTAAACCGGATAGATATTATAGGGTGCCTGAAGCTCATAAGTATCTTTTAAGAGTCCTAGGGCAGACCCAGAAACTGTTTCACAGGGGCCTCAAGGTGTTAAGGCTTCTGTTGTTAAAAATCCTGTTCCTCCAGATAAAGAAGCTAGGGCTTTGGATAGATGGGGAAAGAAAGTGTATACTTCTTCCACTTTGGCCATGAGAGCTTTGAATTGCCAGTTTCACATGTTGAAATACCAAAATTATCTCCTTTCACAATTAAAGTCTAAGGTAGATGCTTTATGAAGGTATTGAGTGTAAAGAGTTGCAGGATTTAGTTCATGTTTCTGAACAGGTGGGTAAGCATTCTTTACAATGTGGTTTTGATGCTGTGCAGGCCTCTTCGAGGGTGGCTGCCACTGGTTTTCTTCGCAGGCACGCCTGGTTGAGGGATCAGAATTTAGCTGAGCATGTGAAAACAAGGATTTTAGATGCTCCTTTACAATCTGATGTGTTGTTTGGTGCCTGTGGAAGCAGTTCTAAAGAAAATGGAAGACAAGGCTAAGTCTATGCAGACTGTTAAAGATTTTTTGCAGTCAGCCCTCCAAGTTTAGTAGAAATTGGCCTACCAAGGGGTGGACATATCCTGCTTATGATTCCCAGTCTAGGGGTGGGTCTAGGCGTGGTAGAGGCAGAGCTCAAGGTTTTAGGCCTAGAACAGGGAGTTCACCTGCTCAGTCTCTGGTGAGGGCAGGGTCAGTCCTTTCAGTAAACAGACACAATGACCTGCCTTTTCAGCTGCCAGAATCTTCTCGTCAGCAGCACCTTTGGGAGGAAGGTTGGCACTTTTCAAAGAAAACTGGAGTTTAATTACCCAAGACAGATGGGTATTGGATATCATTCACCACGGTTACAGGTTTTATTTCCATACCTTGCCTCCTTTCAAAGGCATGCCAGACATTCCTCCTCAACAAAGGAAAGAGGCTCACAAGCAAATTTCTCTGTTGCTCCAAATAGGGGCCATTCAGCCGGTTCCTGTGCCAGAAAGGGGCCTAGGATTTTATTCTCGCCTGTTCCTAGTACCAAAAGGGGAACACGTGGAGACCAATTTTGGATCTGTCTATCCTCAACACTTATCTGACATTCCCAAGTTCAAAATGTTGATTACAGCTTTTACCTCTGCTGGGCAAAGATCACTGGATGGTAACTTTGGATCTCAAGGAAGCTTACCTTCATGTTCCTATCAGACTAATTTGCAGGAAGTATCTGCGTTTTCGAGCTGGGAATTCTCATTATCAGTTCTCTGCATTGCCCTTTGGATTATCTACTGCCCAGAGTATTCACAAAGGTTCTGGCACCAGTGATAGCTTTCTTCAGGCTAAAAGGAATACAAATCTATCCTTATTTGGACGATTGCCTGATTCTGGCTCAAGGAAGGGACGTGCTTCTTCAGCATTTGGAATATGTGATAGCAGTGCTAAGATGCCTAGGTATTCTGTGAACGAAATAAAAGTCCAGTCTAGTACCCTCTCAAGACATGTGCTTTCTGGGTGTGAGACTGAATACAGCAGCCCAGATGGCCTTTTAACCCCGGACAAACAAAAGAATCTTTCTCTTTACTTCCATCAACTATCTCATCAGTCCGGCTGACTGCAAGGACAGTCCTTCAAGCCTTAGGGTTCATGGCATCTTGTATTCTGGTACTTCCCAATGCCAAACTGCATATGAGGAAGCTACAATGGTATCTCAAAAATGTATGGACACAGCACTGCCAGGATTTGGACACTGTCATTCAAATAATACCTTGCATTCAAAAGGAATTTTGTGGTGGGCTCAGGAATGTCACCTAAACAAGGACTCTCTGTGACCCGCCAGAGGCGAGTCAGATTCTAACGACAGATGCCTCGGACACAGCTTGGGGAGCTCATCTGAATGGAAAGTGGATACAAGACAAGTGGCCTGCCAGACTGCAGCATCTACATATCAACATGAAGGAGATGTTAGCAGTCCAGTTTGCATTACTGGCTTTCAAGGATTTACTTCTTCCAGGGCAGGTGTTGATTCTAACAGACAACACAACTGTCATGTGGTACATCAACAAACAAGGGGAACACATTCTTATCCTCTATGCAGGCAAGCAATGATTTTGTGGGAGACTGCGTTAAGCTTGCAGCTGAATCTTCAAGAAGGTTTCTGCCAGGAGCACAGAACTCCTTAGCAGATGTGTTAAGCAGGCAAATCATGGATCCCCACGAGTGGAAACTGGATCTTCATGTATTTCAGACATTGACAGTGTCATGGGGAACTCCAGACATAGATCTGTTCGCTTCTCCACTAAACCACCAGCTGCCAAAGTTTTGCAATTTAAAAGGTTTCATCACACAGCCTGGAAAGTGGATGCTCTTTCTTTCAGTTGGAAAACTCTTCATGTGTATGCCTTTCCACCTCTGCCTCTCCTCCCAAAGGTACTTCTAAAGGTCAGACAAGACAAGCCAAGGATGATTTTAATAGCTCCAGATTGGCCTCGCAGCACTGGTACCCATTGCTGAGGAGTCTGGTAAGGAAGCCTCCATGGCCCTTACCTTTGATTCCACACCTATTGTCTCAGAAGGACGGCATCTGCTCAATGTCAAGCTTCACCCTCTTCATCTAACAGCTTGGCATATTCTGTTTTGAACTATAGCAGGTCTCAGCTTCCTCAGCAAGTTTTGAATGTGATTATGGAAGCCAGAAGACCTAGTACAAGGAAAGTGTATGCAGGAAAATGGAAGAGATTTTTATTTTGGTGTGCAGCAAAGGATTTGGATGTTTCTGAGCCAAATTTGAGTGTGGCTCTTCAATATCTTACTGAGTTATTGGACAAAGGTTTGTCTTTCTCTTCCATTAAGATTCATGCTGCAGCAATTTCAGCTCACTATGATTGTGACCCACCATTGTTTTCTCATCCTTTGTTCAAGCAATTTCTTAGAGGGCAAAGAATATAAGACCCCCAATGAGCTCCTACTCCTGCTTGGGACCTCAATTTTGTGTTGGAGAAACTCACTCTACAACCTTTTGAGCCTGCAGCTACTGCTGAATTGAAATATTTGTCATGGAAGACTGCTTTTGTTAGCCATTACATCTGCAAGAAGGGTGTCTGAATTGCAGGCCCTTATGGCGGTTGAGCCTTTCCTGATTTTTCATAAGGATAGGGTATCTTTACGCATTAATCCTTCCTTTATGCCTAAAGTGGTTTCTAGTGTGGCTTTAAACCAGACTATTCATTTGCCTACCTTTTATGCAGATCCCAAAATAAGGGGAAAAGATTTTGCACACTTTAGATGTACACAGGCAGTTATGCTATTATTTAAGCAGGACTAAGGATTTTAGGCAGTCTCAGCAGTTGTTTGTTTCTTTTGCTTTGAGTTCTCAGGGCAGGCCTGTGTCAAAACAAACTATTTCTAAGTGGATTGGGTTTTGCATTGCATTTTGTTATTCCCATCATGGCAAGGAGATTCCAGCTGGGATTAGGCCTCATTCCACTAGGGCTACTGCCACTTCCACAGCATTTCTAAGGGGGGTGGCAACTAGGGATATTTTGGAGGCAGCTACTTGGAGTTCAGTGCATACTTTCTCTAAGCATTACCACCTTCCTCTACTCTAAATCTAGGGCTGGTTTTGCCACGGCTATTTTGCAGGGCATGTTGTCAGCTCCTGCTTCCTCATGATTTGCCAGCCTCCCTTACCTCTGCTTTGGGATTCTACCCAAGTGTTAGGACTGCAGCAATGTGGTATGAAGAACATAGTACAGTTTTGTACCTACCATAAATGTAGATGTCTCAAGATCCACATTGCTGCAGTCCAATCCTCCTCCTCCTTCCCTCTGTGTTTAGGGGTGGTTGTGTGGGTGAGGTTATACTCTTGTAAATTTGTATATATTGTATTTATATTTGGTGCAGGAGTGTGTGGTGTTTTTTGGTTTTAGCCTTATCTTTTTAGGGTCTTCTGACATCTGGGGCAAGAAAAGACTGAGGATATGACGCCGTCGCGCATTTGTACCCTGACGTCCTGACGTCAGACTAATGCCTTGACCGACGCCAGCCATATACTCGGGCCGACTGGGACAGCGGACTACCCCAAGTGTTAGGACTGCAGCAATGTAGATCTTCGAACATCTACATTTATGGTAGGTACAAAACTGTACTTTTTTTGTGTAGCAGAAATGTGTGGAGTGTGGTTGCTAATGCTTATGGGAAGGCAGTCAGATTGGTGGTTGAAGTTTGGCTTATTAGTTAGTATCCAGTCTAGTAGCGATTGTTTTTTACTATGTTTATCGGTGCGAGTGGAGTAGTTTATGATTTGGGAGAACTCAGAGGTTGATGAAGGCTGACTGATTGTAAGAGGAACAGGAGAACCAGTCTAGGTTAAAATCTCCTAAGATGATAGTTTCTTGTGAAAAAATAGGAGGAAGACCAGGAGAGGATAAGTTCTATGTTGTGAAGGTTATTTCCAGGGGCATATAGGTAGCAATGATTATTATGGATTTTTGGGCATTTATATTTAGGCGGGAGATGAGGATTTCCGCATTGGGGATGTCAGGAGGTGAGCAGTTTGGTTTGTCTAGTATTAAGGAGTCTTTATACATGATAGCAACACCTCCGCCTTTCTTTTTTAGTCTATCATGTCTTATAGCATTGTAATTGCTGTATGTTATTTCTGAGTCTTTGATGTGTCGTTTTAGCCAGGTTTTGGTGATGTGTACTATGTCTGGAGAGTATGTGGCCAGGATAGCTTGAAATTCAGTGGTTTTGTTTACGATGCTCCTTAGATTAAAGTTAGTAATCAATAGATCTGAATGTGAAACTTTTGGTAGGGGAGAGTTGGTGTTAAGGTTTGAGCGGTACTTGTTTACTTGGGAGTAGGAGTTGTGGTTGAGAAGTGGGTAATGTACAGTTTGGGCCTGGGTTAGGGTGGATGTCTGCTTGTAGTTTTATGTGTGTAAGACTGTGGAGTAAAAGATTTAGTTTGGAGGTAATTAAATGGAATCTGATGTTGGGAAAGTGAGGTTGAGGGCTCAGCATGTTTAGGGGAAAATAGAATTTTGGAGTTTGGAACAGTTGGGGAATTGTATTACTATAGTGCAAGTGTGGCTTTGAAATGCTGTGCTAGTATGTGAGGGGGGGTGTTGGTTTTGAAATATATATATGTAGATGTTTGAGGCAGTACAGGTTAGGTAGAGAAGGCATATTAGAATAGAGATGTATGGGACTGTGAGGTGGAGTTGCATGTTAGAGTATAAGGGAATCGGTAGGCTCAGATAGGTAAGTGGAGAGTGGAACTGTTAGTGAGAGTGTTGGTGTAGGTGTGGCTGAGGAGGTAGGGGAGTGGATTAGAGAGAAGAATCTAAGGGAGGGGGTGTAAAAGAGGAGTTGATGGATTATGGAGACTGGGTGAGAGGGTAGTGAGTAACCTTAGTTGCCTGTGGACATCAAGGGAGTGAACTATTCTCTCACTGTCCTTCTTTGGTGAAGGAAGAAAGGGGGGAAATTAATAGATTGAGTGACAGCTCATTAACCACTTTGGGCATGAAGGAGGGATTGGTGTGCAGGGTCACCCTATCTTTGTGGAAGATAGTGTAGGGCAGGGATGCCATTAGTGCTTGCAATTCTGAGACCCTTCTGGCTGAGGTAAGGGCGACTAGTAGGACAGCTTTCCATGTGTACATCTGCAGGGAAGCAGAGCCAGCTGGCTCAAGGGGAGCAATAGTTAGTTTTTCTAGCACATAGTTTAGGTCCCAAGGTGGAGGAATAGGTTTCTTTGGTGGCCTAATGTGGAGAATCGCCACTTCTAAGAATAGTTTGACATCCAGTCTTGAAAGTAGAGGTGGATCCATAGGTAAGCAGGCAGAAATGGCAGATAAGTGGACCTTCACTGATGAATATGAAGGGTCTTATTTTATGAGCTCACACACACAGGCTAGGACTAGAGGAACATCACTTGGAAGGGGTCCTTATGACTTTGGAAAACCTTTTCCATTTGGAAACATAGGACCTCCTAATAATTGGGTTTTCTGGCCTCCTGCAGGATAGATAGTACGTCCTCAGTGTAGCAGTGTCTGAAGGGGATCAAAAGTTTATCACCCAGAGGGTCAAGCAAAGAATCTTTAGGTGTGGGTGAATCAGAGATCCCTTCTATTGTGTGAGCAGGACTACCTTATGAGGCAACTTGGGGTAATTGCCCTTATCAAGAGACTGAAGAAGAGGGGGTCACCAGCAAGATTTTTGACTTGTCCCTCCTGTTTTTTAGGAGGACTTTCTGAATGAGCGGGAAGGGAGGGAAGGCATATAGGTACATCCCCTTCCAAGAGATGGTGAAGGTGTCCACTCTCCAAGCTTGTGGGGAGGGATCCTTGGTACAGAAAAGTTGCCATTGTCTGTTCTTGGGGGAGGCAGATAGATCTATTTGAGGTGTGCCCCACTGGTGGACAATGTCTAAGAAGGCATCTCTGTGCAACATTTATTCGTGATGCAGAGAGAATGATCTGCTGAGGCCATCCGCCTGTTGGTTGTCCTGGGATGGAATATAAATTGCTTGCAGTGATATGTTGTTCTGACAGGCTAATTCCCATACCTGCATTGCTAGCCTGCAGAGCAGGTAAGACCTGGTCCCCCCTGTTTGTTGCTGTACCACATCACAGTTGTGTTGTCTGTGAAGATTTGTAGGGGTCCAGGTTGCATGAGAGGGCGAAAGGCCTGTTAGGGCTAGGTGGACTGCCATCATCTCCCATATGTTGATGTGTTTTTTTTTTTTCTGGAGGGAGGGCTCCCATAGGGCCTGCACTTTGAGGCTGTTCATAGATGCTCCCCAGCCTAGATCAGAGGCATCTGTGTGCATGCACTGCATTGGCGTGCAGATTTGCGGGGGTAGGCCTGGGTTTAGTTGTAGCTGCTGAATCAACCACCTCAGTTCTGTTTTCAGGCATGGTAGCAGTGGTACCTGAAAGTCCAGGGGGTGGCTGTGTTGTGACTAGACATTCTTCAGGTACCACTGGAACTTCCTCATGTGCAGCCTGATCAGAGGCAGCATAGGAATTGTGGCTGCCATGAGACCTAGGAAGCGCATGAAGTTCTTAGCCGACAGGTGGTTGACTTGCAGAGGTCCTGGATGTGGCTGACTAGGGAGGAAGGCCTTCATCAAGTCGGTCCTGATTCTGCAGCCTAGGAAAGTTTTGTCCTGAGCTGGAGAGAGAGTGATGATTTTGCAAGGTTGAGGGTGAATCACAAACTCTGGAGAAGGGGATCTTTGAGGGAAATTTCCCTTCTGATAGAATGAGGATGTCATCTAGATAGGGGTAAATTTGAATGCCCTTTGTTCTGCATAGGCTATTGCTGGGAATAGGCATTTTGTGAAGACTCCTGGTGCAGTGGATAAACCAAAGGGCAGCGCAGTCAACTGAAAGTGTGAGGAGGGTCCAGCAAAGTGCAGATACTTCCTGTGGTTTAGGTGGATAGGTATGTGGAGGTATGCCTCTTTCAGATCCAAAGTGGCCATGAAACCTTTGGCATTAGTGGAAGCAGGTTTTGAAGAGAGCATTCTGAAGGAAGGGACCTTCAGAAAGAGGTTTAGGAAGGATAGATCTAGGATGGGCCTCAAAGGGCCATCCTTTTTTGGCACCAGGAATAACCTGGAGTAAAACCCTCTTCCTTCTTGGCCTTGGGGAGCAGTGTCTATGGTCCCTTGGGCAAGAAGGTCTTGGATAACCTGTGGAATTAGGTGAAGTTGATTCTTTGGAGGGAAGGGGATGCCTAGAGGTATTGATTTTCCGTGCCATGTCATGAATTATCCTTTTTCCACTAATACCCGGACCCAGTGGTCTATAGTGACCTTTTTCCAGTGGGGAAGACAATGAGAGAGGCAGGATGAGAGGAGAAGGTGCCTGAGGCAGTCATGCATCATTGTTCCTGTTCTCTGTAAAATCTTTTGGGGTCACCAATAAATTGCTTATTTTGTACTTTTCCTTTATATTTATCTTTGTATCTTCTAAGTTTTTCCACCTGTGCTGAAATTTTTAGTTTATTTGCAATAGTGCATGATAGATCCTGGTCTGTTCTGATATTATGCATTGCTTTTATCACATCTATCTTAGTATTTTTGTTGATCTATTCCCTCTTCTATAGTCTTCTAACAGTGCTGCTTCTTGTCTTAATTGCTTTATAGTTTTCTCTATTCGATATTTCCACAATGGTGTTCGATTTCTCCTATTACTTTCCCTCTCTTCCCTGTGTTCTTGTGGTAGAACTTTATCAGTTATTTATTTAGCTGCACAGTAATATATCCTGTTTACTTCTGCTGTATCGCGTGGATCTCTATGAACAGTCCTAATTACTATGTTTGTTTTATCAGACTTCTGGCTTTATGGGTTTTATTAACCTTCTGCAGTTTATTTCTTTCATTGATCTTGATACATCTGTCTGTCTATTTAATCAAGCAATTCTTCTTTTAGTTCATTTTCTTCCAAACTGAGGGCACATCCCTTATTTTCCAATTCCTGTGGGCATTCTATAGAAGGTTCTGTAGCATCTTCCTGTGAGACAGTCTCTTCAATTTCAACCTGTGCCGTCTGTTGCTCTATCATATGGAAACTCACTGGCCTCTCACTTCTCAACATTGAATGCATCAGTTTCCACAGTTTTCTGTTCCTTTCCTTGTTGCCTAGCTTCAAGTGAATGTTTATACTTGATGTTCTTCATGTTTCACTCTTGCAGTCATTACACTTGGGTTACCCTGCTGGCAGGCTACCCTCAATCAGCCAGAATTCCAAAGTCTAGGTCCGGCGTCGGTTGCTGTTGCCTCTTCCCTGACGTCAGTGCGCCAGGGGTATAAAAGATGCAGCCGACGCCATTTTCTTCAGTCTTTTTTGCCGCGCGGTGCCCAAAGCATAAGCAGTTCGCAAGTGCCGGTCGGCCGACTCCTGAGATTTTCATGTTCGATTTTCAGATCCGAAGTCTTCATTAAAAGCTAAGTACCCCATTGGGGAAACTTTTTTCTTGCTCCAGACCGATGTCAGAAAAAGTTAATAGTTGTATTTCTTGTGGGAAGCAAATACCTCATAAGGACTTTCATTCTTACTGTATTCCTTGCCTAGGCCTGGACCATGATGTTGCTAGTTGTCGGTTTTGTGCTAGATTTAGCCAACGCACTATTAAGCGTCGGTACGATTTTGCATTACACTATTTTGGCAGAAGATTTAATTATACCATGTCATTGGATAGCCATCCGACTACCGGAATTCACAAGAAACGCAAAGAAAAGGACAGGCATCCGAGGTCCAAAACCGACAACGAGGCTTCTTCTAAACCAGTCGCCGGTTCTCAGTGAGGCGCCTTCGCAGCCCCTGACGCCTGCTACTTTAGACCCGCAGGCCGCTACCGACTCCCACGTGGAGTCGCCTAGGCCACTGGAAGGTCAAGGTATTGGACCTTCTGAGACTTTTCCCTCAGATGGGTCCGGAGCCGCTGAGCAGGCATCGGCTTTTGAGGGTGTTTTCAGACCAATTCAATTACACATTAAACCAACTTCAGCTTCAAAGGCAAAGACTAAAGCACCTTTAAAGACAAAGAAACAAGTACAACAGCCTCATGGACAGGCCTCCATGCCCAAAAAACAGATGCTCAAAATGGCCAAAGACTTAATTACTTTGATCAGGGGTTCCCATCCCCCTCCTGATAAAAGGCCTAGGCAAGAGGCAGAATATGAATCTTCAGATCAGGTTTCCATTTCATCTGATTACTCTTCTGATCAGGAATACTCTCTTCCTCCCTGTGAGGATTCTGATGCTGAAGAATCTATCCCTTTAGCCTCTGCTCTTGAGGATTACTCTTTTGGGGAAACCTTGCATACCATGAGGGGGCATTTCCACTGGGAGAGCCAATATTTTTCAGAATCTAAGAAAAGGCTCAGAGACTTCTTTTTACTGCCACAACACAGGCCCCTAGCTATTCCACCTGTGTTAGACATTGTTGATTATGTATTTTCAGAGTGCAGTCTGACTCCTTACTTCCAGCTCCTGTTAAGCCGGACAGGTACTACAGGACCCCCTGACTCTCATAAATTCCTTTTCAAAAACCCTGCTGCTCACCCAGAAGCCATCTCTCAGGGTCCCAAAGGGGTCAAGGCTTCCGCTGCAAAAAACCCTACCCCCTCTGACAGGGATTCTAGGGCATTGGACAGATGGGGAAAAAAGATTTACACTTCCGCTACCTTGGCTATAAGGGCTTTAAATTGTCAGTTTCATATGCTCAAATATCAGCAATATATTATGTCACTGCTTAAACAGAAAATGTTGACAAATTCTGAATGTGCAGAAAACAAAGAAATGTAGGATTTATTGCATGCGGCTGAACAAGTTGGAAAGCATACTTTGCATTGTGGTTTTGATTCTTTGGAGGCCTCCTGCAGAGCTGCTGTTACGGGTTCTGTCATCAGGAGGCATGCTTGGTTAAAGGAACAAAGTCTGCCTGATCATGTCAAAGCAAAATTATTAGATGCCTCATTACAGCATGATACTTTGTGTTAAAGCAGAAGAGGTGTTAAAGAAAATAGAGGACAAAGCTAACTCTATGCAAACGGTTAAGAATTTCTTACAGGTTCAGCCTCCAAGATTTAGCAGACACTGGCCTAGAAAGAATTGGTCCTTTCCAGTGTCAGACAGACCACAAAGAGGCAGATACAGACGCCCAAGAGGCAGATCCCAGCCCCAAGGTTCGTACAGGTCTAAACAATGGGGTACTTCTACCTCCAAAAGTGGAGAAGACAAATCACAACCATACAGGAAACAGTCCCAATGACTTCCCCCTGCCTGCACCAAGCACTTATCTTCTGGCAGCACCTTTAGTGGGAAAACTAGCACTTTTTTCTCAAAATTGGCACATAATAAACCAGGACAAATGCTTGGTCCTAGATATAGTGTCACAAGGCTACAAGTTTCACTTCCATAACCTGCCAAGGACAAACGGTTGGCCAGACCTGCCAAAACATCAATGGGCAGAGGCACAAAAGCAAGTCTCATCCCTCATGGACATGAGGGCCATTCAACAAGTAACAGAGCAAGAGCAGGGACAAAGATTTTATTCAAGACTGTTCTTGGTACCAAGAAAGGAGAAGACCTGGAGACCAGTACTGGACCTATCTATTCTAAACACATTTCTGGATATCCCAAAATTAATAATGTTGACTCTACAGCAACTTCTGCCCATGTTGGGCAAGAAGGCTTGGCTTGTGACTTTAGACCTAAAAGAGGCATACCTGCATGTCCCAATCAGACAAACATGCAGAAGATACCTCAGATTCAAAGCTGGCTCAATGCACTACCAATTCTCTGCACTGCCCTTTGGCTTATCTACTGTGCCCAGGGACTTCACAAAGTGCCTGGCACCAGTAATTGCATTCTGCAGACAAAGAGGAATACAAATATATCCTTACTTGGTCGACTGCCTCATTCCAGCAGAGAACAAGGACATTCTACTACAGCATTTGGCGTTTGTAGAGAGATTTCTAACAGGCCTAGGGTACACAGCCAGCGAAAAGAAATCAAAACTAGTACCCTCTCAAGAGATAATATTCCTGGGTGCAAGCTTAAATACAACTGTCCAGATGGCTTATCTCACGCCAGACAAACAAAGGCAACTGACTACCTATTTCAACCTGTTGGCAACAAAGGCCCAGTTATCTGCAAGAAAAATTCTGTAGGCTTTGGGCTTCATGGCATCCTGCATTCTACTAATTCCATATGCGAGACTGCATATGAGTTTCTGCACAAGGACTTATCACAGACAAGCATGGAAAGTGGACGCCCTCTCTTTCAGCTGGAAAAGCTTAGCAGTATATGCCTTTCCTCCACTGCCTCTCCTCCTCAAGGTACTCCTAAAGGTCAGACAAGAGAAGCCAAAGATGATACTGTGATTGTCCCAGACTGGCCCTGCCAGCACTGGTACCCAGTCCTAAGGAACTTGTCTCAATGCTCGGCTTGGACCTTGCCTCAAATACCTCATCTACTATCTCAACAAAACAATCAGATCCTGCACAGCCAATTAAAGACCTGAAATCAGGCAGCATGGCAGATAATGTAGTGATACAAAACGCGCCTCTCACTAAAGCTGCAATGGATGCCATTTTGGAGGCCAGAAAGCCTAGTACCAGAAAATCTTACGCTGGAAAATGGAAGAGATTCTGTGCTTGGAACCAGGCACAAGGAATTGACACAGCTGTACCAAATATTCCTCAGATTTTGCAATACTTAAGTGAGATGCTGGAAGAAGGCCTATCCTTTTCATCAATTAACATTCATGCCTCTGCCATTTCGGCTCATTACAATACAGAGCCACCAATCTTTTCTCATCCCTTGTTAAGGCAGTACCTCAAAGGAGCCAAAACCTTAAGGCCTCCAAGGAGATCACCAATACCTGCATGGGACCTCAATTATGTTTTGGAAAAACTCACCCTGCCTCTTTTTGAGCCAGCCGCTACAGCTGATAAACAGTTTTTATCTTGGAAAACAGCTCTACTCCTAGCAATAACCTCTGCAAGACGAGTCTCAGAGCTACAGGCACTCATGGCTGTGGAACCTTTTATCATTTTTTTATCCAGACAGGGTTTCTCTGAGGACAAACCCGACATTTATGTCTAAGGTAGTGTCCAGTGTAGCCCTTAACCAAACTATTCATTTGCCTACTTTTTATCCAAACCCACAGAATAAGGGGGAGAGAATTCTACATTCTTTGGACATACACAGACAGCTATGCTTCTACTTGAACAGAACCAAAGCTTTCAGAAAAACAGAGTAACTACTAGCGGCATATGCTGCAGGATCACAAGGAAAGGCTATCTCAAAGCAGACTATTTCAAAGTGGATAGGCCACTGCATTTGTTCCTGCTATTCACAACATGGCAAGCCAGTGCCTAAGGGCATTAGTCCACATTCATCCAGAGCAGCAGCCACTTCAGCAGCCTTCCTCAGAGGAGTACCAACCAAAGGCATTTTAGAGGCTGCTACCTGGAGTTCAGTGCACACCTTTACAAAGCACTATAATTTACCACTCTACTCTAAATCCAGGGTAGGCTTTGCCACGGCAGTTCTGCAGGGCCTCATGGCTGCTCCTAATGCTATTTAGCTCCAGCCTCCCAACCTTAGCTTTGGGATTCAATCCAAGTGTAATGACTACAACAGTGAAACACGAAGAACATAGTACAGCTGTGTACACTTACCATAAATGTAGATGTCCGAGTGTATTCACTGTTGCAGTCCAGGTTACCCACCCACCATCCCCCATATCTTTGCTGGAACTTATCTGCTCTTCTCCAACCTATACAACCTATGTGGTGTATTTGCTTGTAGATGAAGGTATTATATATATTTTGGTGCATGCATGTTTTATTGGCATATTTTTAGCCTACCCTTTTGTGGTGCACCTGACATCTGGGGCAAGAAAAACTGAAGAAAATGGTGTCGGCTGCATCTTTTATACCCCCTGGTGCACTGACGTTAGGGAAGAGGCGACAGCAACCGATGCCGGACTTAGACTTTGGAATTCAGGCTGACTGAGGGTAGCCTGCCAGCAGGATAACCCAAGTTTAATGACTGCAACAGTGAATACACTTGAACATCTACATTTATGGTAAGTGTACACAACTGTACTTTTCCTGTGGAAGGATCCAAATTATCTTCATATGGCACCTGACCAATTGCTTCCTGTTCCAAAGGTTTCCCCTTTATTTGGATATTCATTACTGTATCCTGTTGTTGTGCTTTCTGAATTAGATTTTCTACACTAAATCCTTCACTTTGCAGGTACTCCATAACCTCAGTTTCTGTTTCTTTAACTTCTCCATTACTAATCTCCTTTTCTACTTTTCCTCTGTCTTCATATTTTTTTGTAATGTAAAGTTTTCCATGTCCAGAGTCCTTTGCCTGTATTTCTCTTCAAATGTCTTTGGTGCTGCTTTTTTTGTCTTGGTTAATTTTGCTTTCTCCTTTGCATCAGTATTACACCATATTAAGTCTTTTTCATTCCCATCTCCATATTTCTTCTTCAGATGTTTCCTGATTTTTCTGTTTCTCCCTGCTTTGGGGACTCACTGCATCTTGCTGTGATGTAACCTGTGTTAGACCTTCTACACCAAATCCTTCACTTTGCAGGCACTGCATAACTTCAACTTTACTAATCTTCTTTTCTACGTTTCATCTTTGTAATATTTTTTTTATTGTGAAATTTTCCATATCCGGATGCCTTTGCCTGTATTTCTTTTCAGATATCTTTGGGGCTGCTTTCTTTACATTGATTAATTTGGCTTTCTCCTTTGCATAAATATTGCACCATATCAAATCTCTCTTTCTTTCCCATGTCCATGTTTCTTTTTTAGACTTGCAAATATCTCTTGGTTTTGTTGTTTATATTTGTGCACTTCCTCAGCTGCTTCTTTTTCCAAACAGATCAAGGTTTCTTGATCTGTATACTGTTTTTCACAAATCTGCCATTAATGAACACAAATTTTCATTTGAAGCTTCTGACAGCTATCTTGCTGAAGTATTTTTCTTTCCTCTAATTTCTCTCTTAATCGTTTTGTATATCTTGTGTCTGGAAATTCTGGGCTTTTTGCATAATAGTAGCAATGCATAATTTCTTTCTTATCCTCAGTAGTCAACTTTATCTTCTTTATGGCTCTTCTTTGGCCTATCAGTTTTTGTGATTTTTGTGGGCAGCTACTTCCTTCTACAACAGGGGGGCCATCTTCCCACTGGGCCTGGCCTCATTGTAGGAATGTTTCCGTATTTTGAGCATTCTACACTGTCATCTTTTCCAGTCCTGACACTAGTGCGCCTACCAGGAATGGGCACTTTTTTATCCTGGGTCTTGTGCACCCTTTTGTCTTTTTTAGTTTTTGACCTATTTCTGTCCATGATATGTGCTGTATAAGTACAGTCTATATATTATTGTTGCCTTGGTAAGATTTTGTGAAAACAGGGTCCACCTCATGAAGATACTTACCAAGACTTGAGGATTAATTCAATTTCAGCACTACTACTCTCCTTTGCTTGCTGACATTTCATCTCTCCATTCGGACCCTTAGGTCTCTTAGGACCCAATAGGACAGGTTAGAAACCACAATGCCTAAAGTAAAAGAACATATGGAAGGAGCTTTAGAGATGCAGCAGATAGCTTGTAATAAAAATACACTTGTCAGAGTTTAAACTAGGAGACAGAGTGCTTATGTTAGTACCCACTTCTAAAAATATGTTCCTTGCAAATGGCAAGGGCCCTTTGAAGTTAAACTAAAAAGAAGTGAAGTAAACTGTAGAGTCAGACAACCTGGAAAAAGGAAGCCAGCAGAGTTACATAACGTATATGTTCTGCAGTCTTTGAGGGAAACTGAATTTTCTGTAGTGAGCATGCTTACAGAGGAAGTTAAGGCCCCCCTATCCTGAAGTCAGAAATAGACTAGACACTGTCAAGGTTCCAGCTACAATAAGTTAGTTTGTACTTGAAAAAAAGGTGTGTTTTCAGAGTTGTCTTTCAGAAACTATGTAATCTAGCACAACACCAAAAAAGTGCCTGCTGAAAAAAGTGTATTTAAGAGCATACTGAATACCAGAGTTGTAATACCAAGCTTTTAGGGAAGAAGTACAGAATATGCTTTGAGTTGTAGAAGACTCTCAGTAACTGGAATTACCCTCTTATGCTGGTCACCAAGCCTTATGGGCCTGTATTTTTTTCAGAAATTTCTGAAGGTTGAATAGTATTTCCAGATTCAACACCAACCCCTTGACGTGAGTGGGTAAGATAGTTAAAAGACTGGGCAAAGCTAGGTTTTATCCACTTTGATCTCACCAAAGATTATTGGCAAATTCCCCAACAAAGAAGTTAAAGAAAATACTGTATTTTCCATTCTATGGAGGCCTGAGTCATGTCACTTGTCTCCATGCAGCACCCAAAACTTTCTAGAACTCTTAAACTGCACACCAGATAGGCAGTAGCCTGCCTGGATGATAGTTTGAGCTTCTCTGAAGATTGGTAGAGCCATCTCCTGAAATTTTAATCTTAAATTCCCTACTGCAGGCTGGACTAACTGCCATCCCAACTAAATACAAATTAAGCATGACAGAAACCCACTGATTTGATGTTGTCCTTTTCATTTTTCTTCACTGAAGGGTTATGGGTCCGACCCTGTGATCCGACTCTGTCACATTCACAAGTCTGGGATACCAAGCTTGAGCTCTTGCCCTAATCCATCTACACCTCCTCAGATCTTCTTTGCTGCCATTACGACAAGACATGGTTTCTGAATATCAAGTTGTGAGACAGTTGTAAGAGTAAAATTTTTTTGTTTATTTCTGTAAAACATTTCTTTCTGTGTTATATCATTACTACTTGGTATTGATACTGTTGTTTACTCCTCCAACTTTAAAATTAGGCTTTGCTGGCATTAGGGTTCTGTTTTCTGCCTTACTTTGCTTGTTCCTCTAGTGCCTTTCGACACTTCTTATAGCTTTTTCCCTCATTCTTTAAAAAGAAAAAGAAAAAAGCTTTCTTTGTTAAATGTTTTTTGGTAGTTTATAGCATGTGTGGATAGTAGTTATGGTGTTTACCTAGTTTTTTCTCTTAGAACAGGTAGCTTGTATGTTAGTTTTTCTTGTGTGGCCTTTGTTTTAGAGTTATAGGTTGTGGTTCTGTAGCCAGTCATGTTTGAAAAGCCAACTGGTTTTAAAAGGTGCAGTTCTTGTTGGCACAAGATTCCCAATTTGGATGTCCACAAGAACTGTGTCTATTGCTTGGGGCCAGAACACTTAAAATCTCAGTGTGATTTCTGTGCTTCGTTTAATCCCAGACCTCTTTCAGACTGCCACAACAAGTTGAATCTTAAGGGCTTGCTCCCGGCTTCTTCCTCATCCTTTCCTGGAGCTCAAACCTGCAATAAAACTCACAGTTCCATAGAGTCTAATAACCGGCCCTCCCTGTTCCTCTGAGGGCTTCATCCGAGCCAGCTGAAAAGCATAAAAAGACTTTGGATCAGAAGAAGGTCATGTCTTGTTCAAATCCGCAAGACTCTTCTGATCTGACAGAAATGATCACCTTGGTTAGTTTCTCATCAGTCAGAAAGTCAACATCCCAGTCTCCAATCCCTCAAGCTGACCTCATGGTTTCTCCACTTTCAGTGATAGATGGTCCAGGCTAGCTTCCCCAGTTCATGACATTATCTTGGCCTCCCAGAAGGCCTCTACCAAGAAAGTCTACAGAAGCAAATGGAAACTATTCTCTATATGGGGCTTCAAAAGAGAATATTGACCCTTTCTCAACTCCTACTTTGGCCATTGTTCTATTTCTCTGTACTCTTTTTAAGGACGGAGCTAGTTCTACTACTGATAAACTTCAGTTAGCAGCCATATCCAACATCCACACTGGAAGCTAATCCCTTTCTCTGTCAACTTCCAGATTATGTAAGGCTTTCATGAAGGGAATTTTTCTCCTTAGACCTCTGATCAAGGACCCCTCTCCTCCTTGGGATCTCAGTGGTCCTCCAGCGGCTGACTCAGAAACCCTTTGAACCTGCAAACAAATTTGATATGAAGTTTCTTTCCTGGAAAACAATTCTTCTGGTGGCTATCACTTCAGCAAAAAGAATTTCTGAACTTTAGGCCTTATCAGCTAGGCTTCCTTACATTATTTTCCATAAAGATAGGCTATCTCTATGAACCAACCCTTCCTTTATACCTAAAGTAGTCACGGAGACTAACATTAATCAGTCTATGCAGTTGCCAGTTTTCTTTCCAAACTTTGCTAATAAGGGCAAATACATGCTGCACCTTCTTGATGTTCATAGACAACTACATTTCTGTCTTCACAGAACTAAACAGTACAGGGAGTCTGACCAGCTGTTTGTGTCCTTTTCCTCTAACCGCTTAGGTCAAGTGGTCTCCAGAATTACTCTGACTAAATGGATTATGGACTGTAGTTCGCTGATTTATTCTCTAAAAGGTTTTGAATTGCCTTGTCCTCCTAGAACCCACTCTACCAGATCTATGGCTACTTTATATGCCTTCTCCTCTAGATCTTTGATTGATGATATCTGCACGGCAGCCACTTGGTCAAATTCTCATACCTTTGTTACACATTACAAATTGGACATTCTTTCCAGAAATGGAGCTTCCCTCGATTCCGCAGTGCTTTAGTATGTTCTTCCTTGAGGACCTCCCAAGAGTTACATAGGCGAAGACTCTGACCCATCAGTAAGGAAGAATGAAAAGGACAACATTAGATTTGGAAGTTATGTACTTACAATAACTTGGCATCTGTGCTGTCCATTTTCATTCTGCTTCACCTTCTTTCCCAGCCATCCCCCAGCCTTGTCATTCCTAGAAGGATCTTTGGATGTTTGTGGAACACTAACGCTCCAGGTTTGAGCTTCATCTTTTCTTATATTTATCTTGTTTCATTTAAACAGTGGGCAGTAAGGCAGCAAACTGTATCTGAGGAGTTGGGGATGGATTAGGGCATTATGGATAGAGGGAGGAACTCGAGATTTGAATCCTAGTCTTGTGAATGCAGCTGAGTTGGATCCGAGGGTCAGATCCGTAACCCATCAGTGAGGAAGAATGAAAATGGACAACACAGATGCCAAGTTGTGGTAAGTACATAACTTCCAATTTAGGGGATGTTGCAGGCTGAGAAATGGAGGAAACAACAGACTGAGAAAGTGGAGGCAGTCAAAGGTTGACCCACACATTAGTAAAGACTGGCTGTGACTGTTTGAATGTTTATTCTGAAACTTCTGTGCATTTGCTTGTCCCCCTGGCTGACGTAACCAAAGAAAGGTGCCCTTCTGACTGCTGCATAGGCAGCTGTCGCTAACCAGGCCTTTCAGCAACTAAAGAATGCTTTGTTATGAACATATTTTAGTAATCCCAGGTTTCCCTGAACAGTTTGTTTGCATATGCCTCAGATGTGAACACTGATGTAGTTTTACCCTCAG